>NW_026068011.1:3502073-3540888 GCF_014885135.2 Alexandromys fortis | reverse complement strand
TTTTTTTTTTTTTTTTTTTTTTTTTTTTTTTTTTTTTTTGCTGAGACAGGGTTTCATGTAGCTCAGCTGGCCTTGAACTTGATAAGTAGCTGAGGAGAGTCTTGAACTTCTGATCCTCCTGCTTTGTCCTGAGTGCTGAGATTGCAAGCTTAGTTCAAAATGGTTATTATATGTGCTGCTCTGGATATAACCTAAGACTTTGTGCATGCTAGACAAACACTATATCAGCTGAGCAACATCCACAACCTCCCTAATAATAGTTACCTGGAAATTTGTCATAGTTTTTCAGGTAAGGGCAAATCCAAATGCTTGTATTTGTGAATAAAGAAAAATTAGCCCATGTCAGAAGATTATCAATCAAAATCCATGCATATGGATTCTACAATGTTGATGCTTAGGATTTTATTTCTCTCAAAATAAAATAATGACTTGCATCAGTAGGATCAGTTCCTCAGCCCAAAATTTAATTTTAAATGCAACAAAGAAGATTTTCATGTATATTTATGTCATTGCATAGCTAGATTAAGCTTAAGATAAGCTTAGAGAGAATGGTAAAATAAGAATTGGAATTCCATCATAAACAAAACCTCCAAGACCCAGAATATGAGAATAGATTCATATTAAAGTATACTCAGTATCTCGCTAGTTCTTACTCATATCCACTATGATGTATTGCATATAAATCCATCCTTTATTCAGTCAGCTATCGTCACTAACTGCATTGCCTATTTGGCAAGCACTGTGCTAGGTGTTGTAAACCCCAGTGAGTAAAATGGACATGATCCTTGCTTTTGGATGTACTTATAGACATATGGTTGTATTCTGTCTACCACGTGCCCTGTAACTTTAAACCCAGTGGTTCATAAAATGCCATCTGTCACCCCAATCAGTCAGGTTTCATGGGCTGACTGCCAGTATGGGCGAGATTCTCCAGGCAGCTCTCAGCCTTGTAACCTCTCAGGCAAAAATGATTCAGATTAAAAATGCTATAGTCTCATTTTTTTTCTAGTATCCCAACAAACACATTGCAGGAACAGAGACATAGGTATTAGGTGCTCTTGCCTGACATGTTGGAGAGAAAGTTGTAACCAAGTATGAAGTATTCAAGTCATCAAGTGCAGCCATAACAAATATGTGCTGGCATGGAATGGATTCATTGTGGGTAGTTAATTACCCTTGCAACTTGAAGTCCTTGGGGCTTGATAAGAATCTGTCTTTGAAAGATGGGAAATACATTCTAAGGTCCAAGGTTAGGAAAACCCAGGCAACTTCTTTTAATGGTGTGGTCTAGACTGAAGCAGAATGGTTAGAATGAGGATGAAAAGATGGGAGGGTCCTAAGCCAGATGAAACTGGACTTCAAACCGAGAGCCTTGGGCCTGCGAGGAAGACAGAAATGTGCAGGCAGCCATACTCAGTGACCGTTGGAAAAGGCATTGTCTCCTGATTTCCCATAGACACTTCATGAGCTGAAGCTACAATAGCAAACAGGGAAGCCTCAAGTGACTTTCCCTAACAGTGTTGCCGTGGGACCTGTTGTTGGACCCCTTGTCCTAGCTTAGGAAGTTGGCAAGGTGGAGTAATTGGAGCACAAGTCATTATTGGTTGTTTGGGTTTGCAGGGTTGATGGCTATTGACACTGATGAGCTCCTTTACCTACACTCCTCAGACAAGATATGGCAAAGTATTGTCATAAATGTCTGAGAACCGAATGTCTGGGTTGTCAATGCGAGTGTTACAAAGACAGCAGTTAGTGCATGGAATCTAGTGTGGTGTATTCGAAGCATTCGTAGACTTCAGATGAAGCTTTGTATGAAATGAGTTATCTATGTATGAACTATGCTCACTTAAGACAGAATAATCATGCCTAAGTGCACATTCATGTATGTGTAGTATTTGCGTGTGGGGGCATGTGCATGCAGAGGCCAGAGGATAACTTCAAGTACTGTTTTTTAGGCACCGTCTACCTTTTTGTTTTTTTAGAGGTGATCTTTCTCTGGCCCGCAATGCACCAAGAAGGCAAGGGTGGCTGTTCCCCAGTACTGGAATTAAAAGGGTATGCCGCCAAAGCTGGATTCTTATACTCTCTATACGATTGTATGTGGGTGTGTCTGAAGTGTATAAGTGAGGTGCACGTGTTCCTCGCCATGGGTCTAGAGGTCAAAGGGCAACTCTGAGGACCAGTCCTTTCCTTTGACCTTGTTGAGGAATCTCCTTTGTGTTTTGCTGTTGAGCTATACACATCATGATTTTTCCATGTCTTCTTCCTATTTCTACATAGGAGTTCTGGAATTACATGCAAGAGCCACCTAATCTTGCTATTTTTTGTTTGTTTGTTTGTTTCGAGACAGAGTTTCTCTGTGGTTTTGGAGCCTGTCCTGGAACTAGCTCTTGTAGACCAGGCTGGTCTCGAACTCACAGAGATCCGCCTGCCTCTGCCTCCCAAGTACTGGGATTAAAGGCGTGTGCCACCACCACCCGGCTTAATCTTGCTATTTTTAAAGTTTGATTGCTGTGGGGCTCACACTTAGGTAATATGGTTTAGACAGCTAGTGTTTTCATCTGCTGAGCCAGCTTTCTAGTTCCATGTCCAGGTTATTCTTTTTAAACATGGTTTTGGAAATAGGGAATTCAGGTCCTCTTGCTTATATGGCAAGTACTGTTTCTACTAACCTATCTGCCAAACACCTTAACATTTTGTAAAGTTCACAGAATCAGTTTAAAGAAAATGAGACCCTGAGATTTCAGTCCGGTGCTCCAATGTGGGTCTCTGTCTCTGTCTCTTTTCATCGCCTGATGAAGGTTAATATTCAGGAGGATGCCTATATGTTTTTCTTTGGATTCTCCTTCTTATTTAGCTTCTCTAAGAACCCGAGGTCCAAATCAGGAGCAGAAGGAGAGAGAGCACGAGCAAGGAACTCAGGACCGCGAGGGTGCACCCACACACTGAGACAATGGGGATGTTCTATTGGGAACTCACCAAGGCCAGCTGGCCTGGGTCTGAAAAAGCCTGGGTTAAAACCTGTCTCGCTGAACATAGCGGACAATGAGGACTACTGAGACCTCAAGAACAATGGCAATGGATTTTTGATCCTACTGCACCTATTGGTTTTATGGGAGCCTAGGCAGTTTGGATGCTCACCTTACTAGACCTGGATGGAGGTGGGTGGTCCTTGGACTTCCCACAGGGCAGGGAACCCTGATTGCTCTTTGGGCTGACGAGGGAGGGGGACTTGTTTGGGGCAGGGGGAGGAGGACGAAAATGGGAGGCAGTGGCGGGGAAGAGACAGAAATCTTCAATAAATAAATAAATAAATAAATAAATAAATAAATAAATAAATAAATAGAAAATGAGACCCAACAGAAAAGCCAAGCAGAAGAAAGAAATCATCACAGAGCCAGCAAGTAGTAGAGACAGGAGAGACCACCGTATGTGTCCCTGTTCAGGGGAGGGAATCCTAAGGTCTTGTCAGACAAAAGTTGTGCTAGGAATGAGTATGAGGATAAAGAGGATTGCATAGAATAAAGCTGTTTCAACCTGAGTGATTTGATGCTTTGACCTGATTGTAAAGTTCTATATACTGCCCCCTATGTTTTGCTCGATGGCAGTTGCCACCGAATGTCAAACCCATTCAGTGGGTACAGCTGCCAGTTCTCATAGTTTCTATAGGAGTGTTCATTGACTGGAATAGTAAAAATGGTTTCAATCATTCAGAAATTAGCTGTGTATTTGTTGAAGCTCTAACTTGCATTAGCATGCTATGAAAGAAACTAGACAGAGCAAAGAGGGTGAAAGCAAAACACATCAGAGCCTTATTCCAATTAGCAAGGGAGGCTGGGGAAGAACAAAGGAAACCACAGAGCTGGCTGGTGTTTGTGCTAATTGTTCTTTACTTCAAATATTGCTATTGATTAGATTGTCTTTATCCAGGTTTGAGGAGATCCAATGAGAGGTAGGGGGCTAAAGGGATCATTAGGGAACGATTTCCACTCAGTGTAAGAAGAGCATGCCTTTGAAGGGAGAAGGAGCTGAACTGGAAGGCTCGAGGAGGCAGCATAATGAGGAACCACCGAGGTAAGCTGGGGCCAGACTGCCAGGCGGAACTTGAGTGTCCTAAAGTACACTGCAGAATGGGAAAATTATAGCCCCTACCATTCAGTGTTCTTTTGCACATCGAAAAAGACAACATATGTCTGGTACTTGGTAACAATCATAAAATATGTTATTATTCATGAACATCTTTGTTTCTATGACCAGACATAGACAAACCTAAAGGATATTGGTTTGTTTGTTATTTTTGAGATAGACTCTTATACGGCCCAGGATAGGCTTACATTTTCTATGTATTAAAAGATGAACCAGAACTCTTGATCATCCTCTTGAACCTCTGGAGTGCTGGATTATTGATATTAGCTACTATGCTTAGTTTTATCACAGGTATACACTACCATGCTTAGTTTTATCATAGGTATAAGCTCCTATGCTTAGTTTTATCTGGTACCATTGTCCCAACTCAGGGTCTTGTGCATGCTAGGTGAACACTCTACTAATTGTGATACACAGTGAAGCCATTTAATTTAATTTTTATTTGACTTCATTGCTTTTTGAAGTTAAGCAATTAGGTTCTTTGGTTCAGCCAGGGCAGGCAGAAGACTGATGGACAGAGTTCACAGAGGCTGAATACGGGCAGGCACTGTGAGCACAGGGGCCAGCTTGGGAGTTCCGTAGTGCACGGTGCAGAATACTTAGTCTCCAGGTCTCCATCTGTAGCCTGTCACATGGTGTGTTGAACTGACACATGGTGTGGGGCCAGCCCTGGGCATTTGATCATTGTCAGCTCCTCTGCACAGTCTGCCTGAGTCCAGACTGGCAGACGGAATGGCAAATAGTGCTTGCCTCTCTGATGATGGCCTAACCCTGAAAAGGCCCAGAGCCAAAGGTCAGAATGGAAACAAGGATGCTGTGAAATCAAATCAGAGGGTCAGAGTTCATGCCCTCTTCTTACAGATGAAGAGCTGGAGGCTTGGGAGAAGAGTAGGGGATGATGCGTGTAGCCTATTTCTCACACGGACAGCAGGAGTTGGATGAGAAATTGATGCCCCTTCTTCCCAATTAGTGACTGCTTTGTTTTAGCTCACTGAATGCCAGGCCTGGCAAATGAAGAGCAGGCCTGTGAGGTGGGGTGGAGGCCTGGCAAGTGAATGACAAGCGCATTAGGTGAAGTGGTGAGATGGCAGGGGTTTATGAAGCAGCCTTTTGTATGCATAGAAGAAATCAACTATAAGATGTGTAGTGAGAATGCATATGTCCCAAGGGAGGGCTCCTCATATTAAAGGAAAGGAGGCCACTGTGAAGAGGTTGAAAGAAAGACAGTAAGAAAAAACTGACTACAAGGTTGTATGGACGTGTGTAATAAGCATGCCCCACAGGATGGCTAGGAAGGACTGCGCAGCAAATGCACAGGGAGAGGTAAGTGAATTTAACAAGAATCTCTTATGTTTTCACAGAGAAGGATTGGAGACCAACACTATGTACTGGTGCTCCAGGGTAGGATAGATGTCTCTGTGAAGTTGGAAGTCACTGGATGTGTGTCTCATGACCTATGGTTCCATTTGCCCCTCTTTCATGTCTTCCTGGAGAAAGCTGTATATATATTCACACTTTGCTTTATTCACATAGTGAAGGGAGTAATAGTGGGCAATTTACACGATGTTGGTGGTGATTAGCATCTGCTGCTGAGTTGCCTTCAAGTTTTAGAATGAGATTGAAGGGGAAGATCATCATTTATCACCGAGCAATGAAGCTTGAAGCCCAGTGCCAGAGAAGGGGAGGAAGTCAGTGACTAGATCCATAATATACTGCAAATTTTGCTCCAGGCACCCTGATGCCTGTATTACCAAGAACTTTGTGAGGCCCAGACAGATTATGTGACCTGAGGAAGATGACAAGAGAAGTTTGAGGAAGAACTCACTCCCTAGCTCATAAAGTTCTTACTTGGCTTTTGCTCTGCACGCATAGAATGAATAATAACTCTATTTCCTTCTGAGTCCTGATACCTAGGGACAGATGTGAATACTCACACTTTAATTTCTGGTCACACACTTCCAAGATCATGTCCAGCATGAACTTGATGTGAGTTTCTAGTCTTTACTATCAAACCAGAGCCATCATCTAGATGAAGCACCTAGGTTTTATACTCATATGTCCTGTCTAAATAGTCACCCAGTTTCCTCAGATGCCACGCCTTTCTACACAGCAATGCCTCTCCTGTATTTTGAATGGCCTGGTTTGTTGTGCATTCTGTACCATTCCCATTGTTACTCATGAGTTTCCATTAGTGTGTCCATCTCTACAGTCTCAATACATACAGGGTAAAGTTAGGAAAGGCTTGACTCTATCAGTCTCAGAGGAAGGCCACATTATGAGTTGTGCATAGAAGGTAAGTCCTGTGGTTTGAGGAAACTGGTTATATCTACTAGTCACTACTATGAAACTGTGTTCTGACAACTCAGAGATTTATAAGTGATTAGGTACAGCAAAGGTTGGTCTGGAGAGATTGCTCAGAAGGTAGGAGCTTGTACTGTTCTTATAGAGAACACCACTTCAGTTCTCAATACCCTTACCTTGCAACTTAAAACCACCTTTAAATTCAGTCCAGGGTATCCATCATCTCTGACCTACATGGGCACCTGCACTCCATTTACCCAAACACACACACACCACCACCACCACCACCACCATCAACAATAATAATAACAACAACAATAACAATAATGATAATGAAAATAAAAGTAAAAGAAGTCTTCAAGAAAAATCAATGCAGCAATTATTTGAGTCTTTTGAAACTCTATGAAATCACAGGGTGCCAGTGAATTGTAGCTGACTCTTTTGACACTTACAGGTCTCAGTTTCCATATTCATAAAATAAGAGATTTAATCTTATTAGACATCTGGAAGACATCTAATGAGAAAATATGTGTACAAACCTATGTTATTAAATCTCTTCCCTAGGACATACAAAACATACACAGCATATCCTATAAAATTTTATTATGTATACCTAGAAAAATGCAAATTCCTACATGCACTGTATTTACCTCTGGATTCCTTCTCCTAACTCTATCTCTTTCAAGACCCAGAACACAGCAGGCTTAAATTACTGATTGATGGAGGACCTGTTTATGATGGAACTTAAACTTTATTTTATTCCTTTTTCAGAGTTTAATATTATTCCTCTCTGTTAGCTCCTTGGTTTAGTTGTTCTACTTTCTCAGGCTTTGTTTGTTTCTTTTGCTTAAAATTCAGATGATTCCAAAACTTTGTGCTTTCTAAAGATGAGTAGGGTTCCACTCTTGAAAATATGAAGAAAGAAAAAAAAAAAAAAACAGGTTTCTTCACCCTGGCCACTTTCTCCCAGAGTTGGAGTTGGGTTACTGAGGAAGGAGAGAAGACACAGCTAAATGTCCATCTCTCCCTAGTAGGTGCCCAGGGACTTACTGACAATGAGGACAGAATGCATGAATCCAGAGAAGTACTTAACCAGACAGTGGAGGACAGGCTTCCAGGCTTGGGGACATAACTCAGCTGTAGAGAGCTTGGCCAGAGTGCACAAATCCATAGGCTCAATTCCCAGCCCCTCACAAACTAAAAGTGATATACATGAGTGCAATTCCAGAACATGGGAGGAGGATAAGAACTTCGAAATTATCTTGGATTACAGAGTAAGTTTGGTGCCAATCTAAGTTATCGGAGATCCTGGGCACAAAGCTCCCAAGAAAGATGAACAACATATCAATCAATGGAGTAACCTTCTATAACCTAGAAGCTACATATTCTGATGGTTCATGTATCTGGCTCTTGTATGATGGAAGAGACCACAAACTCAACTGTTCATATCTATGTCTAAATCTGGCAGTAGGGAGCTCATGGGCCCTACTGAACATTGGAATCTAACTTTAAGTCTTTGAAAAAAGAAATGTTTGAATATTATTTTTAGGATATTAGGGTTAGGGCAGTTGATAAGTTGCTTCTAGCAGAACAAAGAAATTACCTAAAAAACATAGATGTTTTAGTTACTTGCATTGGGTGCATTGGGATGTACTTTATGGCTGTTAATTACAAGTATCTATTAGTCAGGTATGAATGACTAATCCTCATTCATTTATAGTTAGTTGTGTAAGGAGTTTAGACTGGAGTAAGTTATGCTACTTACTAGTTTCAACTAACTACAATTTCAAGATGCTAGAGACAAATAAGACATTATCTTATATTGAAGGAACAAAATTCCTTAAAACCAGTAGGCTGTTGCTATGCCTAAAAACAAATTATACACTTGTGTTTGCTTTGCTGGAAGTGCTGAGACAGGAAAGTCCGTTTTCTGCTTTGTTTTGCAGTCTTTCTTCTTAGCAGGAGAAATTTCTACCTCCGTATTGCTGAGAGAAATCCTTTCTGCAGCAGACTCTCCAGGAGCTGCTGGCTCTACTGTTTGGAAAGGATCATGGAATAGACCCTGTTTACCTGCATCCCAAACTCTCATCTTTCCCACCGTTTAGATAAAATCTAATTTGATGTCTATTTACCCTAGGTTTGCATTAGAATATTCACGAGCTCATGGATACTACAAATACATAGTCCAGTTGGCATTTGGTATTGACATGGACAAGTCTTGGTAGATTTTAGTTATTCAGATATTTATATGACCTGAGACCACACATATGCCATGCACAGGGCTTGCTGGAAGACATCTTTAACTTCAGAAAGGCCGCAGACCACTTTCTCACTTGATTCAATTAAAAGATATAAATGATAAATTCAAATCTGAACGGTTAGAAGGCATGTGCTGGTTTTCTTTTTAAACCCAGTAGCAGAGGGGCCATTTGTTTTTCTTGTTTTGGTGAAGGGAATCCTACAGGGAACCAAACAGAACGTAGGGCAAAAATGTCTTTCCAGAAATTGGGCAGTTAAGCTTGTCGAAAACAGCAGTCTTCTTCAAGTCTTGTTCAGGGCTCAAGTTCCTGAGCCTACCTGGTCTATCTCCCAAACAAGTGGACATTCACTTGATCTTGTTTCTTTTCTCTCTTGCTTTTGTGTGCTTCTGTCACCCGCTCCCTTTCTCCCATTAAGAGTCCATCTTGAGTACACCATACTGACTTCTCTTCGCCACCTCATTTGGATTCCTAGAAGGAATGCAGTTCAATTGTCTTATACAAGGACAAACATCATTATAACTTGACAAGGTGGTAGGCTAGCATGTGGGAGCTTGTTGGGCAGGCCTCTGTTTCTCTGGTGGCTTGGCAGGTTGCATAAGCCACTTGGGGTGAACCAGGACTCTGAAAGGATTTCCTTGTTCACTGTGAAATCCCTGACATTTCAGCTATTTATTAAAATGTCAAGGTTCTGAAAAATACGTTTTACTCCCTCCTTAAAGCTTAATTAAGCAAATTAAGACTGCATATAGGTCAGATATGACCCTGTTAGAAAGATACTTTGATTTTTCATAATTTATCCACAGAAGCAAGAAAAGCTTTTGTGCAACAGTGCTCTTAGGAGGAAACTACTGTCAACCTGAATTCTCCCTCTTGCTGGAAATGTAGAAATCGACATATGTTATCCCTAATCTTGAGTGACAGCCATTTAGCCAGCAGACATTTGCATGGTCTTTGGAGAATTGCAGCACACATTCAACATGCCTGAGTCCTTTTCATTCGTACATGCACACTCACAGTACTTTTTAGAGCTTGACACAAGATGTCCTAGAGAAAAAGAGATGAGACACTTAGGAAAGAGTTTCCCAAGCAGAATGTGGCTTGACTTTAAACTGGAGAAGGAGAGACGCAGTTGGACTACATAGCCTTCTGTCTGCTGCATTGAAATCAGAATGTGTCTATCTCTCTCCTGTTGATGTCTTCCTCCCTTCTTCCCTCCCTCCCTTTTTTTCCACGTCGACCCCTTTCATTTGCACTGATTCTGTTGTCACCAGTTGTACTGATTTTAAGAACTGGGGAAATACCATATCACATGTTGTACTTCACACACACACACACACACACACACACACACACACACATTCAACTACAGATATTCTTTACTGGTCTGCAGCTTGCTTGTCTGAATTAACATACCTTGTTCACTCTAAAGGCAGTAGATGTGGCTCAGTAAGTGAACACTTGACAAGTATCTGTAATGCTGAGTTTGGTCTCTATCATCACAAGGGAAAGGAAATATATCTCACAGATATCTTACACATCCAGATTCAAGACAAATATGGGATATATCTCAAACTCAGTGACTCTCAAGTTGGAGAATACACCATAGTTACTCAGAAAATTTGTTAAAATGTAGACTGTGGGGACTGGAGAGGTAGTTCAGTGGGTAAGCTCATGTGCTGCTCTGGAAGAATACCCTAGTTTGGATCCCAGCACTCTTATCATAACTTTTTATACCTATGTCTCCAGGGAATCTGACACCCTCTTCTGTTTTTCATTGGTATTCTTCTCCACCCTTACCTCCACTATGCAGATAATTTATATCTATAAAGCTAACTTTTAGTTGTCCTCCTCAATGTCTGGTTTATTACATCTAGAGTAGGACACAAGAGCTTTCATGCCTAACAAATTCTGTAAAAATGTTGACATTGTTGTTCAAGGGGCTAAGGGGCACAGTTTGAGAAAGACTTTATATAATTCATCTTGGTATAGATAGTAAGTAACCTTTAACAGTTATGATTTATTACATTGTATGTTCTAATGTTGATATGGTTATTTTCTTACTTAGCTGAACCTTAGTCAGGCTCATGAAACCTCTAGGATTGTATGTGCCATTTCTTATAAAATCAACTTGTAACAAAAACCTTTGAGTCAGTTTAGGGAGAAGCTACACCCTCTTTATCTGGTCATTATCCATCTCTGTTGATGAGATTGCTCACTCTGCATCTTTTGGGGATGGTGCATCATCATGGCTTCACTTCAGAAAGCATCTTCTCAGGTTGGAATACTTCTTACCTTCCCACTTCTAGTAATTCATTTTCCATAGATCCCTACTCCCTACACCATGACTCCAAACACCTCTTGCTCATTATTTAGATTGAACCTATCTCTCCCCTCCGCTCCCTCTCTTTGATCATTCCTCCTATCATACTACTCCCAAATATACTTGTCTTTGCTATGTTTGGAAAAGTACCAAGAAATACATCTTTCTTCAACGACACACAGACAATTATATCTAGCTATACATTAAGGATTGAAATAAATGTTCTGGTACTATGACCTTCATTTCATGGTTATTTTCTTTGTGTAGGATCTGGGAATTTTGGTCTAAACTATACATCACAGGAGATATTGGTCTTACTGTCCTGAAGCCTATATCCTATTGTCAGATGATACTGTCCTTTTCTAGACGTCAGTTTCCCCTCAGAACTGTTCTGTCCTAGTTAGGTTTTTATTGCTGTGAAGAGATACGATGACCACAGCAACTCTTCTAAAGAAAACATTTAATTGGAATGGCTCACTTACAGTTGCAGAGATTCAATCCATTATCATTATGATGGGGAGCATGGCAGCAAGCAGGCAGACATTTTGCTGATGCTCAGAGGCAATAGGAAGTCAACTTACTGACATACTCAGTGAGTCTTGAGAAAAGAGACCTCAAACCGGTCCCTGCAGTGACACACTTCTTCCAACAAGGCCACACCTCATTTGGGGACCATTTTCTTTCTAACCACCATACATGCTACCTTCCTCTATTGTGAGTATTTTGCAGATCATGCTCAAGCTTGGGCAGAAGTTCCAGAATGAGAGCTACAGCAAGAGCAGATTTCATAGGATGCTGTTCAAAGTCTCTCTCGGGGTCTGCTTTACGAGGGCATCATTCTTGTGCAAACTGAAGATCTGGGGATGCTTTTATTGCTGTTTAAAGTCAATTAATTCATTTTCACCTGCCACTGAATGTATTCTGAGCTGGACTTGCATGTCTGAGGAGTGAACACTTTGACTTAAGTACCTCTCTTGGTTTATTACAGCAATAGTGCTGGATAAAGCACTATGACCAGCAGTAACTTGGGGAGGAAAGGGTTTATTTCCACTAAAAACTCATAGTTCACATTTCACTGAGGGTAGCTAGGGTAGGAAGTCAATGCAGGAATCCAGAGGCAGGGACTGAAGCAGAAGAGGAGGAATGCTGCTTACTGGTTTGCTCAGCCTGCTTTGTTTTACTATCCATGGCCGCAGTACCAGGGGTAGCCCCACTCGTAGTTGTTAGTAAGGAAATGCTATACAGACTTGCTCATGGGCAATCTGAGCAAAGGCATTTTCTTGGTTGTTTCCTGAGTTATCTCTAGCTTGTGTCAAGATAACAAACCCCAACCAGGACAGCATCTGCTACTAGCTAGGCACTTTTAAACATAAGATCTCACTGTATGATACACAATAGCCAGGATATGGGAAGAGCCACCAATTCATTTTGTCCTGTTCTTGAGGAAAGTGAGTCTCAGGCAGTAAAGGGTGCTTTGCTATGCTACAAGTCTATGTTAGGCTGGAATCCAATAGGATTTGTGCCTTCCCCTTTTCTCCTCTAAAGTTATTATTTTTCTTCCAATGCTATTCCAAACTTCCTCTTGGAATATTTAACTGATGTAAATTCTATGTAGGATATCTGATTGAGACAAGGTTGGATAAATATTGGCACATTTTAATTTTTAAAGATAGGTTTCTTGAGTTGTGCTTGGTTTTGGCTAACATATTTTATTTTTTCAATATTTGGGTGTAGTTGTGACTAGGTTAGACACTTGACTTTTCAATCCATGCAGAATTTCTTTGCCTTTTGCCTAATCCCATTCTTCTCTGCCCTCTACCCCTGACTTAAACAAACTGCTGCATGGTCATCCATATTATTAGTAGAATTTGCTGTTAATCTTTGTTAATTTTCTTGATTTAAAAAATTGAAAACCTAAGTATAAGAGGCAAGAATCCAGGAACCAGAGTGGGTTCACTCCTGGGATTTTATTCTTAGTACTATATCTCAATGATTGGCTAGAACCCAGAGCTTGACATAGACCACAGAGTGTTCTACTGTTTAGCTGTACCCCCTCAGTTGCCTCCTTGACAGGGAGCCTTAGTTCTACCTTTTAATAAATTATCCCGATTACCCTCTTTGCTCTGTCTTTCTTTCAGAGCATTTAATGCAATGGATGTGAACTTGAAATTTTGCCTTTTTACCCCACTTAGCTGACCCATTTATGATTCCAAATTCTATCTAACCACAGTTGCAGACCATCTCAGGTTTTCTTATCCTTTTTTTTTTTTTGGCCATATTCTGTGTCTCTGAACTTCCAGTTAACTTTAGAACCCTATGAGCATGGTCACTCCCATGATGCTTTATCTCCTGTTCCTTCAGCTTCGTTTCTTTTCCTATCTTTATTCAGAAGTACAGGGAAAAAATGGGCAGGAGACTACAAATAAAAGAATTCCAAAATAGTCTCCAGCCCAGATATCATTTCCTTTGTCAGAACACTGCTTCAGTCATTTTGAGGCAATGGCAATTTTTCAAATAATGAAAGGTCCCAGTTTAGTTGAGATAGATGATGAGTATCTACTAGCATGGATACATTAGAGCATGATTAAACCTGACTTTTCCTTTCTATAAAGTCATCAGGACCAATATTTTTGGAACTTTCAGAGCTTCTTCTTGCCTAGGCAGCTTTCAGGATCCATAGGAAGATGCTCTTGAGCTGGGACAAAAAGCACATTGAGTTCTGACTCCACTCTATATAGCTCATAATGTTGCTACTGCATTTGATTAGATCACTGATCTTGTAAAACATCATGTTCTTGTTTTGTAGTCAGTGAATAAAGATCAAAAGAAAAGAGAAAAACCATATTTATACAGTATCTTATAGTCATTTTCACTAAAAGGTAAGTGTCTGCTCCGAGACCTGTTGTAAGCAGGGAAACTGAAGCCTTTGTTCCTCCACCTTCTCACGGTCCCAGGGGTCACTCATTCTTGCATCAGTGTGTAGGTCTTGTAGGCAGGGATGCACCCACAGAGCTATTTCACTGTTCTCTCATCCGCTTTCACCATTCTGTGAACCTCCCACATACTCTTCCATTCCTCTTAGGCCTCAAAGCTCAAGATATAGACCTGATCTGTCCATGACTCCTGCATCAGTGTTTTTCCTCTGACCAACAGCCTCAAAATTCTGAAGACCTCACCCCAGCCACTACAACCTGAACCATAGGAAAGAATTCTTTTCAACATATTGTGCTTCTGAGTATGTATTTCTGTGATGGTGTTAATTCTAGAGAACTTATAGGAACTTGAGTTTTCCAGCATTGCTGTAGGTTTCCTGTGGAAGAGTGGATCTTAGGTTAAGATCATTTGTAGTAGGAGGCTGCTTGTTTGTTTCCTGGATGCCCAGACTCCCAAAATGAACGCACAGAAACTATATTATTTAAATCACTGTTTTGCCTATTAGCTCTAGCTTCTTATTGGTTAACTCTTACATATGAATTTAACCCATTTCTATTAATTTGTGTATCGCCCCGTGGCAGTGGCTTACTGGCAGTTTTGGCATGTTTGCTCTGGCGGCAGCTCCATGGCTTCTCTTTGACTCTGTCTCCTTTCTTTCACCATTCAGTTTAGTTTTCCCCACCTAGCTCCATTCTTTTGCCATATCACAGGCCCAAAACAGCTTCTTTATTAACCAATGGTATCCACATCATACAGAAGGGAGTCCCACATCAATCTTGGCATAGCATGATGACTTAAGAGAAGGCAAGGGTTTCAAGCCATTCTCTGTCGTCACTCCTCCACAAAGGTGTCAGTTTGTGCTTCAGCTATCACAGCATAAAAGGAACAGGATGTGCAATTAAAAACAGAATAATTGCTATGAGAAAGTGCTCTCCTAATAGAGTCAATGATGATCCTACACCTCCTTGTATCAGTCTTTTGTTATTCTATTAACAAGTACCCGACTTTCCACAGGGCAGGGAACCCTGACTGCTCTTTGGACTGGAGAGGGAGGGGGAGAGGAGTGGGGGAGGGGGAGAGGAGTGGGGGGAGGGGGAGAAGGGGGAGGGAAATGGGAGGCTGGGAGGAGGCGGAAACTTTTTTTTTCCTTTTCTCAATTAAAAAAAATACAACAAACAGTTTCAAGGAAAAAAAAACAAAAACAAAACAACAACAAAAATAAGTACCCAGTTCTTCTGCACCTGGGACTGTGCTGTTTTGTCTCTGTTTATTACTGACCATTTGGGATCAAATAACCATCAGGAGACTCATCCCTGGAAAAGATGGATTCTTTTTTTGTTCCTTTTTTGTTTGTTTGTTTGTTTTGTTTTGTTTTGTATTTGTTTAAGAAGTCATCAGTTGTCTGTTGCTATTCATCAAAGGGCGGGACCTTGTGAGATTTCCCCATCCATGTTGGCATGACAGCTTATATCACTGTGCTGTTTCAAGAGACTCCCTAAACAATACAGGTTATTGCCATTTCCCTAGCTTGCTTCCCACACAGTTTGGATACAGGAGCTGAGCTGGTGCTGACCTGTCAGCCCCCTTCCTGAGGATGAGCTCTCCTAATATCTATGGCACTGTGTAAGTTGCCAAGAGAAGGGGACAATCAGCAGCTCTTCCCAGCGCTAGTGCCTATGAACCACACAATTATCAGCATGGCAAGGTAGAACCAAGGGTGCAAAAGTAGCAGTTGTATCTTGGGGGAAACAAACAGCCATCTAATAGGACTTAAGGCATCCAGAGTAGAAGGGAACTCATGCCTAGTACTGTAAATCTAGCTAGATATTGACAGTTATCATGGACCCTGGTGAGGTCATGGACCTACTGCTGCTGTTTGAGTAAATCACTATAATTCCCAACTGCATTCTAAAACCTTACCTAAGTAAGAGTAGCTCTTACCCCTTTTCAAAGAAACTTCTTTTTGCAGCAGAAGGAGAGTATCTTCGAAGCAGTTTTGTGTTCTTTATATTCTCTGCTAGCACTCTGTTGTGAATGGTCAAATAAGCTTTCATTTTCTTTTTAGCTCCTCTTCACCACAGTGGCATGCATGTGATAAGCCCATAGTATCAAATAAATATGTATATGTTACGGTAGAGAGGTATGCTGTTAACACAAACACTCTCCCAAATTGTGAGTCATAATATTTACTGCCTTGTTCAAATGAAACAACCATTCAGCCAGTATTTATTGATGTAATTCCATCGTACCATTTTACAAGTCATAAACCCATTATGGAAGGAAGGCTGGGTGACAGAGGAGTAAATTACTGTAGACTAAAGAAATTAACATGTGCTGCCAGAAGCAGGTGTCTCCTGAGGGACCTGGAAAGCCCTGGAGAAAACTGAGGAGAGTCTTTTCTTCTTTTCAATCACTGCTCCAAAGTTTTTGGCCAGCTGAGGCATTTGGAAATCAAAACAACTTCTCAAGGAGGCTAGTTGTAAGAAGAAAAAGAAAGCAATTCTCATCTCCTGGGAGCCCTCTTTTCTTGGTTTCCTAACTTTTTCCTTTTAAACAGAGGATTCAAAAAGATGTTAAGCTAAGTAATTTCATTTTTATAATTTAATTTTCATTTTATGGTGCAATTGGGATGTGCTCTTCATTTATTTGTTTAGTATTCCTGAGCTTTCACTAATGTCTTCCTGAATTTTATCTTCTATTCCAATGTGGTATGCTTTCTTTTTAATCTAAAAGCAAAGCCAGCATTCTTCTGATATGAAACAGTCACCTGTCTCATGAGGTTGGTTATTTTATGACAGCTTCCAGTCATTCACAAGGCTACATGTTACCTGCCCCCGACTTCTGCATCCTTTTGTATATATATATATATATATATATATATATATATATATATATATATATTGCCTTTCCTTGCCCTTTTTCTTCAAGAGTATAATAAGAAAACAATTGCTTATATGTTCTTCCTCTGTACCTTGTATTGTAATGGCCACATTTCTGTTGTAATATTGATTTGGAAAACCCATTGCATGCCAGTGTATAACGGAAATCTAAATCCTGCTGGAGGGAGTTATTTCATCTTTATTGAGGTGGTTTACAGAGAGCTTTCTACTCAAATGAAATGCTCAGACAGGAAGGGAGGGGACATGCCCTGAAAGAAAATCATGCCTGACTCTCAAGCAGCCAGCCTTAGGATCACAGAGATTCTATTATCATCCCAAGTTTTCATTTCTTTCTTCCTTCATTTTCAGAATGAATGACGTGAGTCACTGCACTTTATATAGGCAGTGTTCATGAACATGTTTATGAAAACTACAGGTGACCTTACAAAGTGTTTTTCTTTCACATGACAAGTAATTTAGAACACATCAAAGAAGTCTCCATTTTTATTGCATTTATATTAACCTTTTAGAATTTCCTGCATGTATATAATGTATTTACCATATTTGACCCCTTCCACCAAAATCTACTCCCTTATCATTCTCACATAGTCATGCCTTTATTTTCTCTATAACCCACTGAGTTTAATTTGTGCTGCCTATCTATTCATGAGTGTGAGAATATTCACTTGAGGAAAGTCATGAAATACCAGGGGCCACTCTCTAAGAAAGAAAAATGACTCTGCCTTCCCAAGCAGTCTTTAACTGCCTGTAATTCTTCAGCGTAATGATGGAGGTTTGTGAGTGGCTTTCCCTCCATGATAGAATGTTGACTAACTTGATCTTGTAAAGGTCACCCCAGCTGCTGTGGGTTCATAATCTCTGTCCTATCAGAAATTTGATTTCTCTACTCTTTCATTCTTAATGCCTTCCTGCCCCCTCTTCGTTGTTGGTCCCTGAATCTTGAGAGGAAGGGTTGTGATGTAGATATCCCATTTATGGCTGAGCATCCCACTAACACTTATTCTCTGCACTTTGACCGGTTATGAATTTCTGTATTAACTGCTATTTACTAAACAAAACAGATTCTCTGATGAGATCCAAGAGCTGCACTAATCTATGAATATAAATAGATAAAATCAGAGGGCAGTTTGTTACTATGTCAGTTGCAGAATAAAATTAGTAGGTTAATCTCTGGAGCCTCTGAACCCCCTAACCAATATTTTCTTGGGCAGATTAACAGTATGAGCCATTTTCTCCTATATAGTAGGCCTTAAGTTCAAGCAGGAAGTGTTGGTGGCGATTATAACATCCATGCCACAATTGTACCCATGACCATAACTTGACCAGGCCAGTCATATTATTGTGGAAGAGCTGAGTAAGACTTCTGATGATTTCTCTTCCCTAGTAGCCTGCATGTAATTTTTTGGTGCTAAGAAAGCTAACCACAAGGGTAGAAACTTCTAGGGCAGCCTAGTTTTTTCTAGACAGGAAACATTTTATTATATATATATACATATATACATATATACATATATACACANATATATATACATATATACATATATACACATATACATATATATATACATATATATCTCCATTGTTTTTTATTGTTTGGCTGTGCAATTTTTGAAAAACTCTCACTTAAGCTCTTGTGTTGATCATCTACATGTAGAGAAAGAGCATTTGATTGATGCATGAAAAATGCTCTAGTTTCCATAGCATTTGAGTTCAGCAAGGATATTATTTCTATTTGATGCTATTTTGCTTGGATTTCAGCAGGATTCTCTCAAAAGGCTCAATGAAAGTAAGAGGATATATTTGGGACTTCCTCATGGCAGGATTTATTTTAGATAGGAAGTTGGGTACATTTAATAAAGAGGATATAATGTATTACTTTTCTCCTAATAACTCATCAGTAAATGTTTTCTAAGTAGGTGACAACCATGGGCTATAATATCCATATATAATCCCATCCTCTAAAACCATGGACAGCAAAGATTAGATGTTATGTATAATATCAGCTTACTTTGGGAGCGTTGCCTGAGATCAGCTTTCCATTAAGAAACATTTTGGATCTGCAAATGGTTCAACAAGTAAAGATCCTTGCTGCCAAGCCTTAGGATCTTAGTATAATTCCTAGGACCCACATGGTTGAAGAAGATAAATGATTTCCTCAAGTTGTTCTCTGACCTCCACATATAATTTGCAAGAATTGGTTCTCTCATTCCTTTTGGGATTTGGGAATGGAATTCAGGTTGGTAGCTTTGGGTCAAACCAAACACTGCTGCTGATGTTTTTTTGTTTGAATTCCCAGAGTTGCTATGAATTCCCTGCTACTTAGGGTAAATGCCAACAGAGGAAAGGTTCATTACACAATATTTGGAAATGTTGACAGGAAATTAAATTTGTAAAACAGGATGAAAACCATGGTCGAATGTCTTTGTGGATGGGGCAGAATCAAGGAAATTGAATGTTGAAGTTTTTTTTTGCTTTTTCTTTTTTTGTAGCAGTTTTCCCTTATGACGGAGAATTGAAACATACATAGTTGCTGCTTATCAAAATGTCTTGCACCTAAATGACTCAGTGAGATATATATTCTTAAGACCCAAGAATATTCTCACAGGCTGTGGTTTCAGACACTAAAACCTGAACCAATGAAACGTCTCTGAGTCAGATGCCTTTTGTCTAGCAGGATCTTAGTGTTGTTTGTTTGCAGTTCATTATGATGTGAAGATACTGTAGTGCAGTTATAAACTTTTTCCAGGTGAGTGTGTGTGTGTGTGTGTGTGTGTGTATGTCAAACGCTTGCTCAAATAAATGGATGATCTTATTCACAAATTCAATGGTTTTAATAACAACTAAATGAGCCAATGAGTAGAAAGACAGGCAAAACTTGCTCACTGGAAAATAAACTGACATTTGCATTTTGAGCTAACAAAAATCTAAGGATGTCATGATTTTTTCCTCCTATTTTTCTTTTTTTTACAACTGTCTGTAAAGACATGTAATATATTGTGCTGGGAAGTGCAGACTTAAAAAAAAAAGAAGAGGCAACAGGAGTGAAAAGGTCTGTATGGACAAAATTCATTAATAAAAATCTAACAAGCATATTTGCTTGCTTATTTTTCATAGGAAAAAGACAGCTTTTAGAGATTTGCTCTTAGTTTTACTCATGTATTTGGGTCCCTATGTGTGTGCATGTTCACCTGTTTGTGGGTGCCTGTGGAGAGGAATGTGTTAGATCTGAAACTAGAGTTACAGGTGACAGATTGTGAGTCTCTTGATAATCTGGGGACTGAGCTCAGGTCCTGTGAACGGCCAGGAAGTTTCTCTTTACCATCTCTCCAGTCCCAGACTAGAACTCACAAAGACAAATTCTAAACAACACAATGGAAGTGCAGACTGCTGTGTGGGAAACCTGGTACTTTTCCAGCAAACATATATGAATGGTATAGATGAGTGGACACTGTTTGCAGAGTCATTCCAAGGTCCTCTGTTGTCTCCTGTGACTTTGATCACATATGGACTTACAGGCAAAACCTAATAGTCTAGTTGTATTTCTCAATAGTCCAGTCTTCTTCTAATGGATGTCTCAGACTGCAAGCCTGTGGTGAATGACATAATACCTGGTAAGGAATTGTGGATAGTATACAGAATAATGTCCAATACACTGAAGGAAACACACACACTCACATACACATGTATGTAAATAGATGGAGGAAAGAAAGAGTGGTTGGGAAGAAGACAGGAGCCAGAAGCAGTCGGGAACTAGAGAGAGAAGGGATAAATGTGATCATAATACATTGTATATACAAATGGAATTGTAAAGAAAATATATCATTTTTCACAGGGACTGCTTTAAATCCCAACCATTTCTGAGTATTGAGGAATATATGAGTTACTAAGTTATTTTAACCTCTCATTCAATTCTTTGCATTCTTACATTATAACAAGTGAAACTCTGGTTGCATGAATGTAGGACAAGTCCACCCTCAGACAGGCTGATTGATGGTACTACAGTACACCCCCTTTTCCATCCTTATTTCTGGCCTCAGACATAAGAAAAATTCTCCTCATAAATGACAGGTACTGTATGGAGGAGATAGAATACGCCTTCCAAAAATGCTATACAACTAATTATATGTTGTTCACCTGCTTAGCTGTGGAGGGTGGACTTGTGATCTGTGCTTGTTCAAGAAGAAAATTACTTGATCCCAATGGTCATGCTATCAGAACCCATAAGGTGATTATGCATTAATTTCTGAGTGAAGAGACTTTTCACTGCCAACTGCCAGGTTATAAAAAGCTGAGTTACATTTCTGTTACAGACACACAGACACACACACACACACACACATACACACACACACACATCCTTGTTTTGATAGAATAATTGCTATCTAGAGATGAGTAGGGTGGACAATAAAATGATGATTTTCATCTTTAGATCTATCAGTCTCAGTCTGACAGGTGGAAAAGGGGAAATATTTTAATATAGTTTTATGAAAAAGAGAGGTGCTCTAAAGAAAGCAAAATACGTGGGCATCTCAAAGGAAAGCCACAAATAATTGTCTCAGTATTAGCCATAGAAACTATTTTGGTGACTCAATTTACATCGCAGAAGGTCACTAAGGAATCTTTTTTCATGCTTTTTCTTTTGATAAATGGACAAGTCAGGAGGCTCTGGAGATGCCTTGCACAGAGTTATAATGTGATGGATTGAAATTACAAGCTGCAGGGATCTACAAGGGGTTTAGTCCATGTCTTTCCCAAGAGCTAGGATATATGGAGAGGTCTCTAGGGTTGCACCCAGAAAGGGAGAAGACCTAGCAGTTAATTGAGCTAGAAACCTTGCTTCTCATTTGGTAAGAGGTTTTAACTGTGTTCCAAGGTCAGAGACTCTTGACCCTTATCATGTCCCAAGAGCTATTCTGCCTAGAGAACACTTATGAAGGGTAAATGAGACATATGAAGAGTACAAGGCTTATGAAGGGTAAACGAGAAATTCTACACCTAGGAATTCATATACATTCACTCCCATGAAGTAGTTTACTTCCCTTTTATCTATCTAGTTTATTTTCCTTCTTATCTACCCCATACCCTCCACTTGTCTTCAAAATTTACTAATTGTTATTGTATATATATATATATATATATATATATATATATATATATATATATACACACACACATATACATACATGCTCTTAAACATATCCTGTTCATTCTATCCTTGGTTAACTCTATTCATGTTCTCAGATGTGATCACTTGGCACTGGGCAACTAATTGGTATATTTTTCCCAGGGGTCACCTCTTCTATCCCAAGATTTTTTTCAGTTACACACACACACACATACACACACTCACATACATATATGTAAGTGTGTGTATGTGTGTAGGGGTGAAGCCTCATGGGCTTTGAAGATAATTTTTCATCAGTGACCCCAGACCCTTTTTACTATTTCTATTTTTTTTTTCGGGTAAAAGCATAATGTTCACCCAAGCCACTAATTAGTTGAAAACTAAGCTTCATTAGGTTACTTGCTCATTTCTTTTTTATTACTAATTTCCCTTGATTTAGGTAAAATGCCAAATTATATCCTAACAACCTGCTAGAACAGCAGCTAAATTAGCGCAAGAGAGCAGTTTGGATGTGGACATTATCTTTCCTCCTTTATGCTTTCCTATAATGAAGTCATACTTAAATGGCACTTACAGGAGAAACCAGGGGATAAATATATCACTAAGTTGCTAACATATTTCTTGGGGTATCATATATTCTCTAACTTCCAATCAAGAGGAAGAGAGAGAGAGGACGAATATGAACTTACTTAACTGGGTTGTTGATTTAAAAAATGAAGTAAATCACTTTGTTAGTAACTTAAAAGTTTAACACCAGTTAAAGGCTCAACAAATAGCTGGAAATAGCAGGAATTAGTGTTACTATGAATGTGTTTTCAAACAGAGTTTTCTAACCACTCCAAATAAAGTATGTTGTGCTAGGTTTTCCGACTGCGTGGAAAGGAGACTTTACTGGGGTTGAAAGGATGTTAAGCTTGACCTTCTTATCATCCCTACTAACTAGAAGGCCTAAGAGTTTAAGAGTTTCCCTCCTCCTCTACTTCCTATCAGGGAGAAAGTCATCCTTCAGATAGACTTAGTGCAATAGCCTGTTATTAATGACTGTAATGCTATTGAGCTCTGCTTCATAACCTCTGGGCATCAAGGACTGTAATTATGGACCTGTGCTTAAAAGAACTCCTGTTAAGCTTGCAGTTGTATGACAGAATAAAAACTAAGTAATGAAAATGTACAATAAAGCCTTTATGCCTTTCAGAGACCTGAGAGGTAAACAGCAATCTATTTGTTGGCAAAACAACTGTTATTTCTGAAGTGTACATCTGATAGGAATCGAAGTTCAGAGAGTAATATTGGGGATAGTCTCCGGTCTTACTTGTTTTTCCTGCTGCTGTGATGAAATACTCTGTCAAAAGCGACTTTAGGGAGGAAGGTATTATTTGGGCTCAGGATTTCAGGGTCTTGTCCATCATGGTGGGAAAGCATTATTGGTAGGAGCGTCAGGCTGAAAGGAAGCAGAGGACAATGGTGCAGAGGATGCTTTCTTTTTACCCAGTCCAGAACCGAGTCTAAGGAATGATCCTACTTATTTTAGAGTGAGTCTTTCAACCTAGACTATCCCTTTGGAAAAAAATCCATCACAAGTACACGTAGAAGCTCATCCAGTCTAGACACTCACATAGTTGTGCTCAGAGGCTAATCTAATCTAGATAGGCCCTCACAGGTGCGCATAGAGGCTTGTCTCATGGACTGGTCTATATTCTGCTAAAATAACAATCAATCCTAGCTGTAACTCTCTGTAAGAAGTAAATTTGGGGTGTGGGAGATGGTTCAGTGGTTAAAGCACTTGCAGCATAAGGTTGGTAACCTGAATTCTGTCCCAGGTAAAATGTCATATGCAGTGGTGCAATCTGTAATCTCAGCAATCCTATAGTGAAATAAGATTCTGTGACAAGAGAGTGACCCCAAGTCCTGTGGACCAGCTAGCCTAGAGTATGCTCTTTGGTACAAGACCCTGCCTCAAGTGAATAGAAGGTGAAAAGTGACTCCTGAGAGTTACCCTGTGATATTCACATGCATGCCAAAGTATGAGTACCCACAGTACTCATCTGTGTACACTCAAGCATATATGCATGAATAACTAAAAAAAAGTGGATTTATTAGCTAGGAAGCATGAATATTTAAAACTAGCATATAGAAAATGCTAAGATTTGTAATTAGTTTTTATAATTTTTTTAAACTTTAATAGAATAGAATGTTATCATTTAGAAATGAAAATAGTAAACTCCTATCATTTTAAGTAACAAACCATTACTGTTTTCTTGCCTTTTCTGTGTGCGGTGCTGAGAAAAAACTCAGGGCCTCACACATATCAGGCAAGACCTCTAGGTATCACTATGTCAAATTTCCACATAGAGCTACTATAGGTCAATCTAAGTCAGCATTTTCTTTTAGTTATTTATAACATGTATCTATCTATCTATCTATCTATCTATCTATCTATCTATCTATCTATCTTGAATGGAGAAACATGTAGAATGATACAAGTGTGGAGAGAGGACCACTTTCAGGAGTTTGTTCTCTTCTTATCACATGGGGTCCCCGGGATACAACTCCGGCCATCAGGCTTGGTAGCAGCTGTACTGACTGAGTCATTTCAAAAGTCCCTGGACTAGTCGTTTTAACTGGAAACACTTCAATACCTCTGTTTCTGGGTATGGGTTTCTTTTCAGTGAGGAAACTCTGTAGTCAAATTTTTCTTTTGGCCACTAGGTCACAAATAATGATATGGAGACTTATTATTAATTATGAAAGCTCAGTCTTAGCTTAAGCTTATCCCAGTAGCTTTTATAACTTAAATAAACCCATTTATACTAATCTCCCCCATTTATTTTAATCTACATTCTGTGGTGTGCCTCTTTCCCTCATCTCTTCATACTGCCCATTCTCTCCAGCCTAAACCTCCTGCCTAGCTAGCTATTGGCTATTCAGCCCTTTATGACACCACTCACCACCACCTTCACACAGTGTACAAATATTGCACAACAAAACTCCCACTCTGGAAAATCTCTTTGTGTACACATGCTAATTCAGTTCCTGGCAGGGTACAGGGTGATTGGAAGAGAAATATTTGGATCAGGGTCAGCTAACTCCTTAAGGGCCTGTTGTAAATATTTCAGGCATTGTGGGCAAGACAGTCTCTGTCAAAGCTACTTAACTTTGCCATTGTAGTATAGAAGCAGCTATGGACAATACATAAATGAATGAGAATGGCTGCTTTCCAAGAACTCTCTGTTTAAAAAAAGAGTGCTGGCTCTAATCCAAGGGCTTCAGTTTGCCGACCCTTCAAGTAGAGGGATGGCTGCTGGTCCACCCTCTGGCAGCCAGTGGCCACATTAAGCTAAAAGATGTATTTTTTTAACCCTTGGTGCTATGTATGATGATGATGTTATTTCTTATTAATTTTTCTTATTATTACTAATAATTCATTCTTATTATTATTCTTATTATTAATGCTTATTTTCGCATACAAACAAGGTAAATTTTATATGCAAATATGTAATTGACTATCTGAAAACTATTCAGAGATTTTTACCTTACAGCCACACCATTGTGTTACATTGAATAGGCTACTGCTTGCTTGGTCTCTGTCATACTCACTGTTCCCTGGAGAATTCCAGAGGTCTTGGACCACTGCTTTCATTTATATAACCTGTTCTGCACTTGAACTTAACTTTTCAAGACTTTACATTTCCCATTTCTCTTCCCTTTTTCAATGTCTACCCCTGAAAGGTTTCCCCTGTTGCATTGTGGAGTCTGGGGACCAGTGGAATTTGACAGATGTTTAGAGATGTACTATATTGGGGTTGCAGAGAGTATGAAAGCTTAACTGTAGAAGTAATGAATCAGTGAGCATGTTCTATCTCCATACCCTTTTTACAAAGAATCACACAGATCACAATTCTTCTTTCCTCCCTTTTTCTTCCATTGTCAAGTAAAGGACTAAAAAGAGGTATTTGTTTTTCTGCTTATAATCATGTATACTTGTGGTGTTGACTTAAAAATGCAGCTCTCACCTCAAAGGGAATAAAAGATAGTTTATCCTGGAGCTCAATGTGAGTGATGCTGGCTTGGTAACATAGCTTCAGGTTTTTCCTAATAACATGTTCTAACATGGTAATAGTTTCATGAAATGTGTATGATAGCAGGAGTGTATAAATGATGACACTTTTTGTACAAGGCGAAATAGCATGTAGAGCGTTTCCAGCAAAGAAGGAAATGTTTGCACTGTTCTCAGATGATATCTCAAGACATTCTTCTCTTTTTGATCAAAGTCCTGCTGAGAACATGTTTCAAACGTTTCATTGTGTTGATCTCTTCTCTCTCTCTCTCTCTCTCTCTCTCTCTCTCTCTCTCTCTCTCTCTGTGTGTGTGTGTGTGTGTGTGTGTTTGAGAACAACATGCAAGAGCCAGTTCTTTCCTTCCACCATGAAAGTCCTAGGAACAAAACTCCTGTTGTCAGTCAAAAGAGAAGCACCTTTACTCTCTGAGTTGTCTACTGACAACAGTTAAAAAGTGTTGATAATCATAATGATGTCAGGTCAGACATAGTGATGACCAATGGATGATTTTACAAGGGACGAAGAGTGGACCAAGATAATTTGGCTCTGATCTGCAATTTTAAACTCCCCATCGCCATGAACTTCAATCATTTGTCCTTATAGAATCATTAACACAGGTGAGAATTTTCTTGTTTCCTAGGAACTTCATTTTAGAGTAGATGTGTAGTCTTTGTTTTCCCTGAGGTGTTTGTGATCAAACTCAGGGCCGTGAGCAAGTTAGGCAAGTACTCTACAATGGATCTACATCCCTAATCCCCCTCTGATGTTTTATTCATCTAAGTCATGCTATTTTCAGACTCTTTGTTCAAAGGATCATGCTTGTTGTTGGATCTGCTCTCTCTCTCTTTATGAATGGCAGTAGCTAACAGCTAATAGAGAGGCGCTCACCCCTTGGCACAGGGATTTTTGTTTAATAACTTAGGACTTTAGAAAGTAGCATTAATTATCTGTGCATGTTGACTCCATTCAAACTTTAATAAATTGCACTTTTCAGTAAGATTATAATAGTAGGTTTCTGTGCAATTTTTTCCCTTTGTCCTTAATTTTGGTTACACCTCCTCCTTCTTCTCAGCTGCCTTCTCATCGTCCTCATAGTCGTCTCTGCTTAATCCTTTCAGACAGGATTTTGCTGTATAGCCCAGCTTGTTTTTGAATTCATGCAATCCTTCTGTCTCAGTCTTCTGAATTTTAGAATTAAAAGCATGAGTCACTGAAGTCATGGGAAAGAAAGAAGCAGGTACCTTTTTGAGGGGACTGCCAAGGTATGTCACTAAGCAAACATGCCACATACAAGTGTTAGCCAAGAGGGCTTTGAGGGGTGGAGAGAGGGAGAGAGTGAAATAGCAAAATGCCATCTCAGAGTGAGTACACGAGAGAGGCAAGCAGACAAACAAGCACAGAGAGAGAACAGAGAAGAGGCAAGAGACAAAAAAGAAGAGAAGCAAGAGAGGATCAAGAGAGCAGGTTGTGCCTGGTAGACACTTTCAAGGCATGTACATGGTTCACGGCTGACAGTGAAAGGCACCTGGTGATGGGTGATGATTTAACTGTCTCAGCAGCAGAGGCAGGCTGCTGCTACAGCAGGAACTAATAGCTGCCATCCCTATCATAAAATTGTTTTGGTATCAGATAATACATATGGAACTGCTTTCTAAATAATGTAAACGTTTACAACATAAAAGCCTAAAAATTTTAAAGTAACATATCTATGAATGATTCTTGAAAATGCTTATTAGATTTTTGTAGAATATTTTATAATTATCTGTTTGTATCCATGTTTTTCTCAAACTCATAATGTACAAGAAATATATACATAAGTTCTATTCTTGCTTTATCCCTTTCAAACTTGCTTTTGTGAAACCCTCTGGGAATCTTATCAGAATGACTGGTTTTCCTAAGTGACATTATTCATCCTTCTGACCCAGCTATGATCAACACCCTTTACTAGGAAGAAAAAAAAAAAAACAAGACGAAACAAAACATAACAGAAAAACACCATTGCTCGAACATTGACCCTTCCAAGAATCACCCTTCTAAAATTTCCATCCAGGCTTTAGAAATAAAGCTCTCTGTTGATTTGCATTCCTAATGAGTTGGGATTCTACTTAGTGGCTAAATTTTATTCACTCCATAGCCTGTAGCCAGGACCTCCTGCCTGACAGTCTGCTCAACATCTTGTGAATAGGAATAATGAATGGAAAGGTCAGGCAGTCCATCTAAGCCATAACATTTTTCAAATTTCAAGATACTGTAGTATTGTGACATAATCCATATGTGCTTCCAGAGAGGTGGAAAGTAGGTGATGTTTTAACCTTTCGTTTTAATAAATGTTTTCCAATAAACAAAAATTGAAACATATTGGTACTTTCAACCAATGGACTGAAAACAAGGAAATAAAACAAAATGCAGGGAGGACATTTTGTAGTTTCTCAGAAGTAGATGAAAACAATGTAAGCATATAAGAGTCCGTGTACATCAATTGATTATTTAGAGCAGGGCTTTGGGGTTTTAACACTGTTTTAAGTTTCATGGTGGAATTAAGTTTATTTATTTTTTTAGTGTCCCCCCCCCACCCCGCAACCCGGTGAATGAGTATCTCTTTGGCATTATTCATGTTGAATTCTTTTTCTAGCCCGTAATTATACCCTCTGACTCTGTAAGGATACATTTGTTCCTAAGTGCAATCAAGAAGAATATTACAAATCAGCTGTACATGGTTATACTCTTATAAATGGAAAGTATATTACATTTGTGTTAGAGACGGAATGTTCATGCTGGCATTCAGTTGCACTTGATAGACATGTCCTGATTGTCTAGGATATGCTAAGTGCTGCTCCAGACATGGCGGGGATCACTGCCATAAATAAAACCCCATCTGCCCCAGAGAACAAAGGTCCAACAGATAAACTCACATAGTGACTAATAGTTCAGACTCTATAGTCAGAGCTAATGTTCAAATCTTGTCTCACTATGTATAGGCTTTGGGACTTTTTTGAGTTATGATCTTCTCCCCTTTATAGGCACAGTAATATTCATGGAAACATATTTCAAATAATGAATATATACTGGATTTATTTTGATTATAAAATCTTTGTTCTTTAAAAAATCAATTATAACAGAATAATACATAATATAAATAAGAAAAAGCTCAATGCCATCTAATCCTCAAATCTTGAAATAACCATTGTTAAGAGTTTAGGAATATATATTTTCAGCAAATGTTCTTATATACAGACTTTAATACTATTAATTTTTATGAGTTTTATTTGTACTCTCCATATTACTTTACAATTTGTTCTCTTAAATCATTTTGCAATTTTTTGAGAATTATAGGCAGCTGTAAGAAAAGTGCAGAGATTTCATATTGCTTTCTCCAATTTTAGCATCATCTCTAGCATGATACATTTCTCAAAACCCGAAAGTTGAGATTTGTGCCTTGCTCTTGTACCAGCTCAACACTATGCTTGTATTTCATTGTTCTTTCACTGGTATAAGATCAAACTCAAGATCCCTCACTTACTTAATGCTGGCTTAGTTTTGCTTCACAAAACAGTCTGGACATAGTCTGAAATGGATACATACAGCCCTGACACACTGTCTTTAAACAGCAGGCAGTTTTAATAAATGATGTCCAGTTTACCCTCCTCCTTTGGATGTTGACTGCTTTTTTTCAGATGTTTGTGTGTGTATGTCATGGAATGTGTATGGAGGTCAGAGGACAGAACTGCAGGTTGTCAGAGGCAAGTCAGTGCTGTGCACACTACGTTAGACTTTGGGGCTTCTCTGATTCCAATTCTCTATAGCAGCACTAGAGTAACAGATATACAGAATCAAATTCAGCTTTATGTGGCTTTTGGTTAGATGTCACGTCTGCATGCTTGCGTGGCACGTGTGTTACCCACTGAGCTATCTTACCAGGTTGAATATTGATATTTTAAATATGAATGTTAAACTGTCACAGGTTTTAGAATTCCATGCATGCTTTATGCAGCATGCGATCTGATTTTCAGCATAACATCTTTTACAAGATATATTAAAACACTTTAATCTTTCAGTAATTAATCCCATTATAAAGAATCATTTGTTATTATTTGATACATTTTTTTTCCTGATGACAATTGATAGTTTATAAATTTATCTGCCATAATTTCATTACATGGAAAAGCTTACTCTTTTGAGAAATCAGATTTCTGTATTTCTTTACTAGTGAGAACATTTGTCATTTTAAAGCTGAGGAAATTGTTTGAATTTTATCTTGTTTTTATGGCAAAGCTGGTATTTAGAATTCTAACTCTTGTTGGTGGCTCTCTGTTTCATGAAAAAAGCAGTGGTTCTTTACTGACAAATAAAATCAAATCGTGCATAACGGTGAAAAAAATGAGGCACCAGGAGAGAGGCAGCCTCATCTCCCGTGGTTTCGCACAGAATACCACTTGGGACTCTGTTCTTTGGAGTCCATTTGCTTCCATTAGGACTGACATCAATATACTTATGAAAATTGATTGCTTCTCCTCTCTGCCCCACCGTGCCCCACCCTACCCCAATCTGACCTGGCAATAGGTTATGTGTCTGGTTGCTAGAGTGGTGTTTGTGGGTAGAGCTTCCCAAAGTTCTTCAATTTGTTGCAGTCTTTTAGATGTCATTGTAGACATGTGCTGTCAATATGATGAGAAGGATTAAAAGCTTCAGAGCAGAGAATTCCTGAATTTCTTCTGGCTGCACAGCTCGTGCGTCCTGGCACTGAGGCTAGGCAAAAAGTTAACAGTGGGCTTGTTTTCCACCTGATTGAGCAAAATGAGCAGGAGACTGAGCTGCCACCTCAGAGTTCAGCCTATTGTTATTCAGCTTGCATTGTGATGCAGTTTCTCTCCTGTTCCGTATCAGTTTATAAAAGCATGTTACTTGCCCACTGACCCCAGATAACTAAATAAATCCCGAGTTGTAGTCATAGAACTAAATCCCAGTTTTTATCGGTACAAATGCCTGCCAAAGATGGATCCAAGGAATTCAAAACAAATCAACCATTAAATCCACATATCTAATGGAATAAATGTAGGAAGGAATGAGGAGTTCAGCTCACACAACACACAGAGATAGCAATACAACCAGCCGCACTCACAGCCTGATATATTCTTAGCTAGTTGCCTACTTTCATTTTGTTTTACTTTGGGAAACATTTATATAGAGCCTGCTTTAGGATTTGGCATTTAGGAAGTCAAAAAAAAAATGCACTCACTTCCACCTTTGTGTGTGTTTCTGTGATACACACTTGATAATGTTATACTGCTCAGATGTCCCCTTTGAATGAGGTGGCAACATTTTGAAAGTAACAGGTCTCTAAGAAGGACATTTTTAGAGCTCTTTTCCCTGTATTTCTCATGGAAATCTTTTCAATCATATTCACAATGAGATTTATCACCACTTTCTCAAGGACAGTCAGTGCATGTAATCTGGGTTGGTGAGGTTATAAGTGGCATTGGATGGAAAACTTTGGAGAAAAAGCAAAAACATCAGTTCATTTTGATGTTTGACAATCAAAAAAGATAAACTGTCATTAAATTCTATGGTCTGGTGTATTGAGCTCCAGAAAAGAAACGCATAAACTGCCTTGGAGACTCACAGCTAACAATGTAGTCAAGGCTGTTTCTCAGTCAGTCATCCTGAACATATTAGCTGGGAAATGCTGGAAATCAAAAGAATAACACGGTGATTATTAAGAAACAGAGTTATGCCAGGATGTCTCAGTATTTCATTGAGCATTCTGAAAAGTGAGTATTGGCAGGTTGTTCTTGAATGTGCTTTGAACATTTCAATAGAGCCAGCTTCTGTCTAGGAGAAAACTAAGTTTCTCTGTGGGGGTCCTGTTCTCAGCTATAAACCTACATCCCTGTATCACTGATTCAAAATAAATCCCATTGAGGCTACCTGAAGACGCAGTTCAATCGGTAAAGACGGTGCCTCACACTCACAAAGCCTTGGGGTTGGGAGCACAACACCACGTGAAACAGGCATGGTGGTGCAGCCTAGTATTGGGAAGTTTAGGCAAGATGGTCAGAAGTTCACAGTCACTGCCAGATACACTGCTAGTTCCAGGCCAGTCTTGGCAACATTAGATCCTGTTTCTAGACCCTGTCTTTTCCCAATTCCTACCATAAAAAAAATGAAACGTTCTAAAAGGTTGATATAGGATAATAGTATGACAACCTGACAATGAAAGAATATCCTACTCCATTGTTTACAATTTTATCTCTTGGGCACGATGAATTACTAGTAAGCAGGTGGAGGGGGAAAGAACAAATGTGAGTTTAAACATTTTGATGTCTTTCTTAAAAGTGATTCAATTCATTCTCAATGAAGAAGGCAAGTCCAGGAGACTGGACAGGGACGATAAATCTCAGATGTAGCGTATGCAGTTTTGTATATTGCAAAATGCAGCAGCACTACTGACCTAGTGTTCCCCACTAAGAAACAGCACTACTGAGGAAGTGTGTGCAAGTATCAAGATACCAAACCAAAAACACTCTTTCAGTAAGCCAACTGCCTTTAGACTCCCTTGGGGTACCCATTCTAGATTTGCAATAAAATGACAGTTACAGGGCATCTGCATCACTTCTTCACTCAGCCTTTGAGACTGTGTACAAACTGCAAAGGTTACTAGAAGTGATTAAACCCAATCGAAGGTTTCAGGGTCAGGGTTACAGTTTTCTTGTTCTGTGAGTCATGTGCTGTCTCTCTGCGTCAGGATGCTCAACTCCAGCTTTCATGCATTGGGTCTGTAACTGGGTATGTAGCTTGGAAAACTTTTCAATTAAGGCTATTGGAGTTTACATTTCTTAGCATTTGTATGTAGTACAAAAAGGTGTTATCTTTATATTTGAATTTTTATAAACTAGAAAAAATACAAAATCAAGTTATATAAAACCAAATGTAATACCCCTCTTAGTTTGTGAGATCAGATGAAAACAGGGAGTAGGCTGGATATGGCAAGAGGCTATGACTGGTGACTCTTCTTTGGCCATCAGAGATCACAAGCCCATGTTATCTACAGTGATAACTCTTAAAATGATTTAATTGTTAAAATGATGCAAAAATTCATATAATGATTTCAATTAATCATCTTGTGTTACTCATCATTGGCAGCTGTCCTGAGGTATATGAGAATCAGTTTGGCCTTGCCTGGGAGACAATTGAAAGTAATTCCTCATCCAAGCTGTTTTCCACATGTTGACATGTTGACCTGAAGATTTACCTACAGAGAAAAGAAAACTATTTTGTCTTTTAAGGAACAACATGTTATCTCCCCAAGAATAATTGGCTGCCAACATCTTCTTTTTCCCCTGTGGCAATCTGATTTATCAGAGGAGTAAATACTTCTTTGTACCATGCTTCCTTCCGAAATTCCAATGCTAGAAACATGTTTATCTGCTTTCATGTTAAAATACAAATGCTGGGCTGGCAAGATGGTGCAGTGAATAAAGGCTCTGGTTCCTAGCACGGATGACCTGAATTAAATTCCTGGGGACATACATACTGGAAGAAGAGACTCTATTTCTGTAAGCTGTCCTCTGACTTTGACACATTTACACTCTGGCATGTGTTCCCACCTACCCAATGGATAAGCAAGCATAAAAAGGATTTTTAAAAATTCAAATGTCACTAATTCCACTAGAGACAAAATCAAAACCCATGATCTAAAGGCATGCCTGCAAGTAACTGGCTTCTTAAACTGCTTTTAAACTTTGTTTTATTCTTTTTCTTATCTTCCCATATTTGTTTTCTAATGAGAGACAGAAAAAAAATGGATCTGGAAGGGAGGGTAGATGGGAAGAGTAAAGGAGGAGAAAGCATAATAATGATACATTATGTGAGAAATATATTTTTTAATAAAAGGGAAAACTCTATGTAAAATTCTGTATTAATGCTTCATCCTGAAGTAATATCTTGCTATGTTTGTTTTAAGTGCACAAATTTAAATGATAGAACAATGTTTTTTTTTTCCCTCTGATTATGCAGCCTGCAAATATCCATATAACTGCCAATATCCTTATAACTGCCATGTCTCCAAGAATATAACCCAAGATCACCTCAGGTTCATAAGTATAGCATTGGGGCTGGGGAGTCAGTTCATTGGGCAAAACATTTGCTGCACAATAATGAGGATCTCAGTTCCAATTCCTAGTACCCACATGAAAATTCCAGATTCTATGGAACATACATTGTGCTAAGTCTGTGGAGACAATTAGGTCCCTAGGGTACACTGAACAGCCAGTGTTGCCAAAGTTGTATGTTCTAGAATCAATAAGAGAATCTTTGTCACAAAACAATGTAGACAAGTGATTGAGAATGTTATTCTAGTGTCAACCTTTTCCCCTTCATGTGGACATGCATAGTGTGTACACACACACACATATACATATGCAAATACGAACATACCCACTCCCTACACCCAGTCATATAAACACAGAATTGAGACAGACTGTACAATGCTCTAAATCTTCACATTGGAGCAGGCTCTCAGAAGAAATGCAAAAGATTCTTAGCAACTTCCTGGTTAGCAGAGTAACTAAAATGGCTTCTGTCCCATTATACACAGCTTTTGCCTACAGATTCCCTCTGGCCTAGGAAGGCAGGGTGGGTGTGAACATCATTATAAAGGGAGATGAAAAGAGTTACAAGGGTTTTCATTTTTATGTACTCCTTGTGTTTGAGCTAATTATTGAGATGAATGTTCATGTCTGAAGAATGATGATAGGTCACTTACAGTTCTACATCCGGCAAGCACTTGAATTCCCAAACAAAGGAACTCTAAAACACCTGGTTAAAGGAAGACAGGCAAGAGGATTCATAAGCAGAGCATTATGTAGATCGATTATAAAACTATGATTGAGAAGCTACCAAAACAATCTGTTGAGAGATTACTGGCTTCCAGTGGTATTGGGTATTCAGGGCCCAGCTGCCTATGCACAGAAGTGTCTGCTTAGATGCTCACCACTACCTCTACTGCCAGCTGGTTATTCCCTTCTTCCTTGTGCATTAGAACGCAGTTTTGTTCCTTGGGTCCAAACCCAAGCATAGACTCCAGTATTAGTTCTAGGATGTTCTAGAAACAGCTAGTTGATTCTGGTTTTGGTTGTCCTTTGAGAGTCAAGAAAGATGATAGCAGACAACCCAGTGAGAAGATAGTGGTCCTTAGGTCCTACATTTCTGGGAAGGGAACTAATTGTCTAGTCCTCTTGTCTTTTGAAATGTGTTGATCTCTGGTCCTTCTTGGTACTATTTGAACTCTTTCTGCAGAGTTCACCTTCTTGAATGTTCTCTTCATGCTGTATCCATTGTTGTGAAACATAATCCTCTCCAAAATCCCTCTTGATTCACTATTAACTTAGCTTGAAATACCGAGTGCATGAGGGACAGTTTCTATGTTCATGATCTTGGTTTTCTGTTAACTACTGTTTCTAGATCTCTATATTCTTGGTCTGCTCTGGCTGGACACAGGATAACCCCGCTTCCTGGAGCACTTTGCCCCCACCCAGCATTGTGGTGAGGTTTTCCTTATGCATCAAAGTAGAGGTTGGCATCCTTTTAGCTCTTCTTTGTCTTTAGGTTAATTATTACTTACTATTCTCCCATAATTCTCTAGGCAGACTTTACCCTTATAAGGTTTGTGCATTTCATTTGATACATATGTGTGTGTATATTTGTTTTGTACTAGAAAAAGAAGCTTTTAGAAAGCACAGACCATAACTAATATTTTCCAACATTGAAACTATACATGCATATATGCAGGTGGAGGAAACCCTCCTGAATTTATAGGGGATCTACCGGAAGAAAGAGTAGAGAACCTTATCTATAAAAGGAAATATAAGCCAGGAGGAAGTGGTGTATGCCTTTAATCCTAGCACTCATGAGGCAGAATCCCTGTCTCAAAAAAAAACAAAAAAGAAAGGAAAAAAAAAGAGAAAATATAATGTGCAGACAGTGGCAATGAGGGGTGATATTTTTAAAGTAAAGTCCAAAGAATTATGTCAAAGGAGTCCTGAGCTTGTGTGGAATGAAATCTGTGAGTTTCTGTGTCTAAACCGCAATGCCCATCCCAGCATGCTTGTGGAAGAATTCTCTGTGGTTGTCACCAGACACAAGGAATCTCATTGTCCATGAAAACTTCTCGTTTTCTGAGTTTTTACTGTGGCTAGCATGCATAGTTTCTCTAGGAACTTTCTGCTCTTAGAAGATTATCCCCATGATCTGGAGAGAACCTGCAGAGCAGAACTAATGAACTTTGAGTAATTGTGGAAGGCAGTTGTGCCTTTATCCTGAAAGACATCCTAGACTTTAATCATTCCACTTTTGTGAAAAGAAAGTGACCTTCTTCAGGTTGTTCTAGATTATTCAAAAAATATCATGAGAGATAGTTGCTTACTAGAAAACTCCTAAGGAAGATTGTTTACAGATGTAGTGATGTCACAATGTCACAATGGCTTAGTCTATTGTAAGAGACAGTTAGACCAAGCATGATTTTTAGTCTAGTTTCTCTAGAGAGAAATACATTAACTTTTGGCCTGTTTGCCTGTACCTTTCAGTAGATAAAAAGTTTATACACACTTGGAGTTTTGGTTTCTGAGACTGTCACCATGGAACACTTATTGTACAAAAAGGCCAATGATCTTGTTGCACTTAGGCCTCCTTCATGACTTCACACAGTATCAAGGAAATAAAATTTTCATAGAAAATGATTTTAGATTCTTCCTCGTCTGCTTGAATAGGACAAGGGCAGCAGGGATGTTATAATTTGAATGTTAAATGATCCCCACCACCTCCACCTCCTGCATGCCTACCAAGCTCACATGTTTGAACACTTGGTTCCTACCTGGTAGTGTGATCTTGTGAGGGTGTGGAACCATTAAAGAAGTGAATACAGTTGAAAAGAAGCAGGTGTCTGGGATCAGGCCTTGAGGTTATCTTCGGTTCTCTTTCACCCTGAGCTCTTTGCTCTCTGATCTACTGAGGTGGAAACACCCTGCCACAAGTTCCCATGACTGTGACCATTGCTGAGTCCCCCTCTCCATAAGACTATAAGGTTGTAAAACAGACCCTTCCCTTTAAAGTTGCCTCTTATCATACATTTGGTCACATCAACATAGCAAGTAATGAATGCAAGGTATCTATTGAATCCCACTTTCTCTGTAAAACAGGGATGTTGGGACATGAGAATAGTTGAACAGTATCTGGGAGAGTGACAGTCTCAGAAAACACATGGGTACAGCTCTCTCTATAGAAGTCTCTCTATAGAGACTTTAACTTAAATCTCTGACAATATTTTTAAAACTAAAAAGTTAGTGGAGCATTGTTCATATGGCCTCCAGCAAGACTGATATTGCTGTTGTAAGTGACAGACAAATAGAAATGAATCATACAGAAATGAAAGACAAGGCTCAAAAGTAATCCACCTATACATGGACAAGGTCTGTCTCTGAGGACAGACAAAGTTTCTGAAAATGGCTTGGTAAGAAGATCTATGCAATGATTTGTGTTCTCCTCTTTGTAAGTTTAAAATCACATGGAAGTAACAGACACTCTGAGGTATCAAGGAAACGGTTTGTAGGTATTTTTTAGGTCATGATGTGGAAGAGAGGTGAGAATTAGTCTGCATGGCTTCATTGGGACTTCTTATGGGAAAGCTGGAGGACAGTGCCCTTCAGCTCAAATTAAGCATGGTTTATGATTCTGAATTATTAAAAGATAATTCCTAATAAAAGAAAAAAGCATGCTGTCATAGAATCAGAGTGAACTTGTGTTAAAATGTTTTGCTTATCGCATCAATGAGGAAACTGGTGAGACATTGTCATCAGTTCTAAAGGAAATTCAGTGGACAAACCAAAGCATGTTTTAGGAAAGGCTCCTGCAGCCAGATACCACAGTTTTTGTGGAGTTACCAAACTTCCAAGTTTTCCTTTTCAATCAAAAATGATATAAAACGGGACTGGGAAATGTAGCTTTGCAGCAGAATGCTTGCCTATCTTGGGCAAGTTCCTTCATTCAGCCACAGTACTGAAAACAAACAAACAAATAAACAACAACAATAACAACTTAAAGAAAGATTCTTCTTATCCAGCAGAGGGACTGGGGTACTTGCCCAGACTATACTTTGCTCATTATCAAAAGCAATCCTATGATCCAGGATTTTTGGAAGAAGTGCTACTTGTTGATCCCGGCCTCATGGCTAGCTTAGACCTGAAGTAATCACGTTGAAATTATATTATTTTAAATGCTGCTTGGCCCATTAGCTCTAGCTTCTTATTGGCTAACTCTTACATCTTAATTTAACCCATTTCTATTAATCTGTGTATTGCCACATAGTTGTGGCTTACCCAGTAAAGTTCCAGGCATCTGTCTTCGGCAGGGCTTCATGGCATCTCTCTCTCTCTCTGCCTTCCTTCTCCCAGCATCCAGTCCAGTTTTTCCTGCCTACCTATGTTCTACCCTATCAACAGGCCAAGTCAGTTTCTTTATTCTTTAACCAATAAAAGCAACACCTAGACAGAAGGGCCTCCAACACCACAGGAGATGCCAAGTGATCATACATAGGGTGCATACAAGAAGAAAAAGTTTATTCGTGGGTCTCTGTGGGTTGTTTAAAGATATTGAATAACTTTAAATTTCTAAGAATATACGCCAGCCAGCAATCTGGGAGTTAGATTTTGCAACTGACTCAGTACAACTGAGTTCCTTCATAAATTCATGTTCTTGGTAATACAACCCAACCGTTTTTT
>NW_026068011.1:3500611-3501609 GCF_014885135.2 Alexandromys fortis | reverse complement strand
TATATGAAAGCATTCAATAATATGATACCCCTTCATTGTTTTTTGTTGATTAACCTTATACTCCTCACCTTTCCATTATGAATGAAATGGGTGCAATGTCCTCTACTGTAAGGATAAGGTAGCACTGAACTTAAATTGAGCTTTCAGCTCTACCACTATCTGGCTAATTAGTTTTGTAGCCTCGGATGGTTTTCCTTTCTTGAAAATTCATCTTTAATCTCAGAATAAAGATGTCAAATAATGACTCTAGATCTTTTTCCATATATGAAGTGGTTGTTATCAGGAGCTATTAGAGTTTCTTTCTTCTTGTGTGGCTATTCTCCTGATATCAGTACTTCATTGTTTGCCTTGCCCCTGCAGAGTTTTTAATTGTTCTATTTGCTTAAAAAAATGAATTTTTCATGGTTACCTTTTATAAAGGGAAGTGTGACTGCTTGAAAAATTCTTGTTGTGTCTTGGAAATTTTAGAACTTGGAAAATTAGAGCTTTTCACTTTATTTTTGAATTTCTACTAATTTTAAAAGCCTATTAATTCCCCCTTGTTTGTGACTCACACTTTCATCATCAACAAGATGCCTTTTAAAGAAATAATGTGACTCAGGAGCATGTGAGGCTGGGGGATGCTGATATTGAGGGCAGAGCCAGAGTGCTATGGTTTATTTTTCTTAAGAAACCTGGAGGCTGACACTTTGCTGTAGATGAAGACTTGTGAGAGTGTGTTTTGGTTTGATTCATTAATGTCTAGTAGATTTCAAAGCCAGTTTTCCACGCTTCCTCATAGTTTAGTATTGGTTGGACATGCAGCCAATCAGCAGGAGAATCTACTTCATTGATTATTGTTGTGATACTAACTTTTTTTATTCTTGTAGCTTTAAAGTATGGTTTCTCTTTTTAATAATATCTTATTAGTTTTTGAGAAATTTATACATTTCTCAATGTATCCTCCTCTTAATTCCTCCAATGTCTATGCTCACACACACCGCAACTTTTTGTATTCT
>NW_026068011.1:3476723-3499675 GCF_014885135.2 Alexandromys fortis | reverse complement strand
CCCCTCTCCTCTCCCCCTCCCTCTCCAGTCCAAAGAGCAGTCAGGGTTCCCCTCCCTGTGGAAAGTTCAAAGTCCTTCTCCCTCCATCCAGGTGTAGGAAGGTGAGCATTCAAACTGGCTAGGCTCCCACAAAGCCAGAACATGAAGTAGGACCAAAACCCAGTGCCATTGTCCTTGGCGTCTTATCAGCCCTCATTGTCCACCATGTTCAGAGAGTCCGGTTTTATCCCATGCTTTTTCAGTCCCAGTCCAGCTGGCCTTGGTGAGCTCCCAATAGATCAGCCCCACTGTCTCAGTGGGTGGGTGCACCCCTCGTGGTCCTGACTTCCTTGCTCATGTTCTCTCTCCTTCTGCTCGTCATTGGAACCTTGGGAGCTCATTCCGGTGCTCCAATGTGGGTCTCTGTCTCTAGCCATAAATAAAGAACATTGAGTCTATAATTTGTGATCCTAAAGAAGCTAAATAAGTAGGTGAACCCAAAGAAAAACATATAATTATCCTCCTGAATATGGGAAGTAGACAGGATTGCCGGGAAAAAAATTGGGATCTTGTGAGTGGGGTGGGATAGGGGTAAGGGGAGATGGGGAGAGAAAAATGAGAAGGGGAGTATGGGGGGAACTTGGGGAAATGGGATGGTTGGGATGAAGGAAGGGTGGATATGGGAGCAGGGAAGCACATATCTTAATTAAGGGAGCCATCTTAGGGTTGGCAAGAGACTTGAACTTAGAGGGGCTCCCAGGTGCCCAGGGATATGTCCTCAGTTAGTTCCGTGGGCAGCCGAGGATAGGGAACCGGAAATGGCCCTATTCTATAGCCATACTGATGAATATCTTGCATATCTCCAAAGAACCTTCATCTGGCGATGGATGGAGATAGAGACAGAGCCATATACTTTTGGCTGGGTGTTAATCTAGAAGGAGCTGCACCTTAAAAGAAAACTTTCTTCTCCCTTGGCAGAAGCTATCATCTGTCCATAGCTCCTCAGTGGGAGAGGGACCTTGTGAATCCTTCCAACTCCATACTCCATTGTTGACTAACTTGATCTTGTGTAGACAACCGCAGTTGGTGTGAGTTTTTGAGTGTGGTAGTTCTGTCACATCCAAGACATCGCTTCACTCTTATAATCTTTTCTTCCTTTCCTGCAGTGATCCTTGAGCCTTGGGAATGGTTGTTACAGATGTCTCACTTATGATTGAGCATCCCCCAAACACTTATTCTTTTTACTATGATCATTTGTGAGTTTCTTCAACAACCCTCATCCCTCCTCAATGATACTTCTCTGACTAGGTCTTCAACTCTTGGTCCCACTGTGCCCATCTCTGATGTGCTGAACCTTATGTGTGTGTGCCAGCACTCCTAGTTTATGCCATGCTCTGATTGAACCAAAGCTTTGTGCATGCTAGGCAAGCATTAGCAACTGAGCTACATTCTCAGTCTACTGTGGTTGTTTCTCTAACTTTGCATACCACCTGATAACAAATTTTTCCTATAAAGCAATGAGAGATGCTGGAACTAATAACAGAATTCACTTTAACTTCCACAATTGTGCGTGTGGATCTAGGCCAAAACATTCTTTGAACCAGTAACAGGTGCTGAAAAACGATTAACAGGCCCACAGAAACCATTGAGAAAATGATGCAGCATACCTGATTCATCCAAAGGGGAACTGTATTGTATAATTCTATAATATATTCAGTAATAATTTTAATAATGTATTTTCCTTTTGAAGTAGGAATGTCTGAAGCAGTTGAGTTTAATTATCAGAAACTTTTTTTTAAAAAAAAAATATAGGGTCTCATGTACCACAGACTGATCTTGAACTCTATGTAATTGAAGATGATTTTGAACTGACCATGCTGCCTCCATTACACCTATCTGCCATCATGTCCATTGCCGTGTTCTGACTGTTGATCTATAACCCCAAGGAGCATCTTCTGGAGTTGATCCAGACCCAGGAATTTGGACTGTGTGTCTAACTGAACAGCTTCTTTTCAGACATTTAAGGATAGAGGTTAAAGAGTGGAAGGCTACAGGAAATGACTCATATCTAAATCACTAAACTACTATGTCATGGAGGGCAATGTAAAGAATATCTGCATGATATTGTCTCTATAAGTATGTATCTATTTGGGTAGTGTTTTTCTCAGGTGTGTACATGTGTGTTACGGGAACTGAATGTATTCCTACAGACACTTATGCACAGCCAAAACACGAGAGCTGGTAAAACTCTGGATTTTTCCTTTTGGGATTCTTGTTTGTTTTTGAGTTTGCATTGTTGAGAAAGGATCTTGCTGTGTTGATCGGGCTCATCTTTAACTTTCAGTGGTCCTAAAACATGTTTTTTTAAAGGCCACAATTACAGGAGTGTGCCACATGGCCAACTGAGACTGGTATAGAAATACGAGAGACCATGATTCTTTTCTTTTCTTAAAAAATTGAAACACAAAGGTGTGCATCCAAAAAGACTAGGCTCCCAAAAAGCCAGTGCATGCAGTAGAATCAAAACTCAGTGCTGGATGGAGCAGGGAGGGCCTTGGACTTCCCATAGGGCAGGGCATCCTGACTTCTCTTAGGACTGGAGAGGGAGGAGGGAGGGGGAGCGGGGGGAATGGGAGGGAAATGGGAGGAGGGGAGGAGGTGGAAATTTTTAATAAATAAATAAATTAATTTAAAAAATTAAAACATGATTACTTATTCTATTCTCTCCTTCAAAGTCCTTCCATGCCCCTATTCCTCTCAAATTTATGGCCTCTTGTTTTTTAATTATTAGTGATATATAATGTGTGTGAATAAAATACAATACAGCCTATTAACCTATGTGCATAATTTTAGCGTTAACCATTTGCACAGCAAATTGAGGGACTAATCCCTAGGGAAGACTAATTCTCCCTCCCTTAGCAGTTGTTAATTGGCTATGGCTCTTTATCTATGTTTGGGGCCCAAAGAGATTTATTTCCTTCATCCACACTGGCATGTTAACGAACTTTGTCATCATGAAGGTATTGTTTGGGAAGCCATGCTGTTGAATTTTCATGGGTTAGCTTCCTTGTCATATCTAAAAGACATAATGCCACAGCAGAGTTCCTGGTCCTCTTGGTCTTGTAGTCTTTCTGTTTGTCTTCTGCGTAGTGATTGTGTTGGAGATGTATCAACTGTGGTTGGGCACCTTATGGACAGGCCACTGAGTGATTACTGCAATTACTTAGTATTTTTCTTTCTAGTCCTAAAATTCTCTGACAATTTTGTCTATATTCAACTGGTTGGAAAAACATCTGGTCCTCAGCTTAAAGCACTGCACAAAGGTTTGACTGTGGTCATAGGGTCAGAGAGCATAGAATCCCCTATAGTGGGAGATGAGTACTTCTCTGTACTCACCTGATGACTGGAAACTGTTGGTAGCTAGCAGAATTCTAAGATGGGCCAAATATTCAAAGCTGTGTTGTACACCCTGAGAAAAACCTTCCTACAGACTGCGAGAACTAGTGAATATGATAGGGTTGGTTGTCACTCTTTAAATATCCTTCATTATGTTAAACACTACCTTCATGGATAGAAAACCTCTCATAATAAGGGGGCAACAAGACCAGTGGGAGAATCCTAAATGCTGAGAATTATCTCAGCTGAACCAGTAAAGAAGTGGGACCCTTCATCCTATAACTAACTATAACTGTCAGGAATTGGATTTCGGTAACTACCAATGAACTTGGAAGAGGCATGAGAGAGGACAAAAGCCCTCAATTTTCAGTCTAGTGAAATCCTAAGCAGAGATCTCACCTACTCTGTGCTGAATGCCTAGCCCCTGAGAGCAATGTCATGAAAATGAGCCAGATGTTCTTTTTTTTGTATCTGTGTATTCTTATATATATATGGGCATATATGTATATGCAGGTATATGCTTGTGTATATATGTATGCATGTGGCATCAAGAAGTTGATGTTTGGGTTCTTTCTTTGATTGTTCTCCATCTTATAGACTAAGCAGAGTTTCTGGTTTGAACTCAAAGCTTGCTGATTCCTTTGATCTAGCAAGTCTGGACCCTTTGCCTCTGTCTAGTATTGCTGCAATTACAGAGTCACTGTGCCCACCGAGCATTTATGTAGGTTCTCAGGTCTTCATAATTACTGCTGAGTTATCTCCTGGTCTTGAATAGTGTTCAAACAATGATAGCTGGCTGCTATACATGATCAGAGAATCAATTCGTTCAGAAGACTGATAAGGAAGAAATTATATCCTAAGTTGTCTAGTGACACACGTGGTATTCTCTCCCCTTATCTTAGATGGATCAAAAGCCATGTTGTAGACGTTTCTTTCATACATATACAGAGACTCACTGAGCTTTTTTCCTGAATTATCAGAGTAATTATCTGTGCTAAAACTAGTGCCTGTCCAAATATGGACTGTCCTACAATTCTGTTGTGTATCTGTTTAGGGATTTAAAGAAGATAAATGGCAACTTTCCACATATACGTTGATGTCAAATAGATCCTTTTAACACCTTTTCCTAAAGTGTATATTTCTGAATATCCTTTTAGCATACTGATTGTTTGCAATGAATATATGAAGTTACCTTTTTGCAGGCTCAGGGGGAGATAAAAAATATTCTATAAAAATTTTATATTGGTTTCCCATCTGAGTGGATAAATGAACACCACTGAGTACACTCCAGTATTCCTGCTGACATTCCAATACTCAATGCCTCATTTCTCTGTTAAGCAGAAAAATGTTAGCTTTGAATTTTTGATATGTCATAATTACCATTTTCCATACCCTCCTCCAATGTTTCCTGATGAATTTGGGGTACTGTGTTTGACCATGCTATACTTGCCTTGTTAAATAGTGCTTTTTTGTGTGAATAGGCTTCTGACTCATATCCTATTTTGGCAGCTTTGTGAGGCAAATAAATTCACAACTTAACACCTTGTCAGTCTTTTCGGCAGGTCAGCTTGCATTCACACATAAATAAAATGTGTTTAAAATAAAGGTGTCCATCAGTCAGTAACATGACTCGTTAATTGCCCTTTGGTAGAATGGGACAATCCTATATGGGGCAAAATTTTAAAGGATTCTGGGAAGAGCTTTTTGGCCCTGTTTTGATAGCCACTACCTCACAGCAATTTAAAGATTCCCCTGGCTATAAGAATGGAAGTGAGTGTTGTAAATCCGTAGCGTGTAGTCGTACAAGCTCTAGACCAACTCATCGTGTTTTCATTTCTTGGGGCGATTTGCTCAAGTCTCAATTTATCCTCCATTAGTGGCAGCACCTGTTGTTGTGGAGGAGCATGCCTGGGTTGCAGTGAACGTGGAGGACTTGTGCTCAAGGTTTAACACTTAAATTTTTTTAAGTACCTTTTGTACATTTCTCAAGTTAAAAGCAAAGGCATGGTTTAATTCCATTATACCAATAATCATGTTTACACAAGAATGAGTTTATCCACTTTTATCTTTAAACACATTTAATCACAAAGAATATAAGGACATGAAAGATTACAAAACAACCAAGAATGGACTCCACAAATATACATAAGAAGAAAAATTGACCTTTGTTATTTCTTTGCTGAGGACTCTTTTGATACTTCATTTATTGCCTCACTAAATATTATATTTCCGTATATACTTTATTCATTTAGCTTTCATCCATTCAGCCTCCTATTCATTCACCCATCCCTCTATTTATTCACCCATTCACTTATCCATCTACCAATACACTCCAAAGTCTAACATCCACTGAGTGTCTGCCATGTCTTTATCCATTCACCAGCCCACTTACTCACCTAGTCATTCATCTATCCACCCTATCCACACATCTGTTACTATAGCACAGCCCTGCTTTCTGCCTATCATTCTGTCATTTTCCAAGCACTAATGGATGATCCAATATCCAACATGAATTTCTCTACATAACCCTTCTGTGGTACAGAGAACAAAGGAGCTTAGACTGGATGGTAATATTCAGCTGAGAGTATCCAAACCTTTGAAAATAGCTTCTGCAATCCATTCTCTCCCTACCTTCTTCTCTGCCCAGCCCACCTCCTTTAGGTAACTCACTCTTGCTGTCAAATGGTGTAGAAATTACAGCCTTGAAATTATGTGTTGTAGCAGTCCTACAGAGTTCAGGAAACTGTTCTTGTAATATAAATTCCGTATGTTTCATTTCTCTTCATAAACTATTTTCTAGCACATCCAAAACTTATTTTCTTTACTCCAAAGGCTTATTTGTTAATCAAGCTGAATAGATTTTTGGTTATTCACCTATTTATTCATGGTAAGAAGAGTGGCTGTCCTCATGGTCACAGTCACTGATTTCTTCTTTCTAATGAATCTCTTAAGCCAGACAGAGATTCTTATGAAATATCACATCCTCCTATTTCAGTTGATTCTTCCACCTAATGTAAAACTAAACAGGCCTAGAGGACTGCAATTACTGCTTTGTTTGGAGTAATGCCAATACATGATCAATTACATCTTGATGACTATATCCCCACACACTTGATTGCGGAGGCCAGTATCAGCCTCATTATTCAAAGTAATTAGAATGCCTTCATCATCTCAGAAAGCAGACAACTTGATTTTGTACAATCAAAGATATGTCATTGCCACTTGTCCTTCTGAAAGATAGAGCCATATTCTTTGGACCAGTGGAGTTAAAGAAGGAAGGATGACATCGTAGTGTTTGTTCATCAGGTCCCTAGATGTTTTCCATAGAAGTCAGTGTAATACATTGAAACACATGATCACAGAGCTATCTTGGTTCCCTGCCAGTTTGTGAACATGAACAATTTGAACTGGGATTGGGAAATCTCCAAAGACTCCATGGATGAAATTTTAAGTAACTTAAAGCAGAGGAGATATTGGGGTATTTTATCTAAAAGGCTTTCCAAAAGTACCTATCCCTGTTGTTACAGAAGGCAAGGATTGGGGTAGTTTTAGAAGGACTTCCTAAGCAATCAGGACATAAAAAGAGATGTGACAAAAGCAAACAGAAATGCAGCTTTCACTTTTATTCCAAAAGGAGTACTGGAATGTGAAACTGATCAGTTTATTCTCAGAGACCTATCCTTTTACAGCATGTGTGGCAGGTGAGGGATGAACATGCCAGGCATGGAAAGCAGTCCACAGCATGTTGCAAGGGTACCATTGCTCTCCACTACACTCAAATGCTGAACTCTATGTTCGAGAGATTTATAAGAAGTGTGTGTGTGTGTGTGTGTGTGTGTGTGTGTGTGTGTGTGTGTGTGCAAAAACCCCATACTCACCATAACTCATCTTCTTGGGCTCTTTGATAGTAGCATAAAAGAAAACATGTTGGTGGGATTACAGAGACTGCCATTTTGAGCAAATAGGAAATGAACTTTCTGGCCCAGACTAAATACCCTTAAAAAGCCATGTGTGCAAACTTACAGTTTTTTTTTCTCACACATTACTCCCATGAAGATTGATGTTTGAATTCTTTTCTTACTATATGTCATTTAAAGATTAGTCTTTTATTTTCTCAGAAGCATTTTAATTTTCTAACTGACTTCTCATTGTCAAATAACAGAATGCAATAAAATTTCAGCAAATTTCAGGGAATAGAGAATAAGGAAGCCATGGCCATGGTTGAAACAAAACCCTTTATCTTCCTGTAGGCAGCACACCCCCGCTCGATCTGTCCTATTTTCATAGGCCCTTTGAGGGAAGCTAGTCAAGAAAGTCTAAATTCAGGAAATAAATTAAAAGACAATATTATCTTGACTGATGAGGTGGCTTGTTACATAAAGTGCTTGCTTTGCAAGCATAAGGACTTGGGTTTAGATTCTCGGGAACCCACATAGAAGTTGGATACAACAGCAAATGCATCTATTATAATGCCAGGCCTTTTGCAGTGAGATGGGTGATAGAGCTGACAAGCATGTGCATTTGAGAACAAGTAAGATCTGAGGACTGGCAGCCCAAGGTTGTTCTCTGAAATCCACAGTATGCAGACTGTGGCATATACATGTTTGCCAACCAACTTACAAACACAGACATATAGACACATGAACGCACATGTACATGCACACATGCATACAGGTGCACACACAGACACACATGCATATACACTATGCACAGAAATTTTTAAATATGATACTCTATTTATTTTTAGAACTAACCTCATAACCTACAGATTTTTTTTTTTCAGATTTTTATATTATTCCTTTTGCTCTTCTTTCAAAGTTAGTTCTCCATTGTCTACTGCACTTACTACAGTGTTTACAGATGGTGGTCACCAGGACCTGACCACTGGAATCGGGATCAAAGTTGACGCCTCCTTGCACAGTGTTAGAGTGAAAGGTGGCCTTGCTGAGACATCAGCATGGGAGGGAAGATTGTGGCGTGTCTTGCTTTACTGAGTGGAAGGCAGTGGAATACATAGAAAAGTAAGTCTTAGTTAACTCCTCATGCCAAATGGAATACCAATATCAGACTTAGTTTCCCAGTGATGGGAAACAGTGTTGGGACTGGAAGACAGGGATTGAAATTGCCCTGGAATTTGGAAGATGATCCTGTAAAGTCCCCAGCAGAGGAATTGCTCTATTTTTCTTGAATTAAATAAAGAATATTTTGTTTTTTAAAAGACTTTTTTTGGAGTAGTAACATGTTGTCAGTATCTTAGCTAATTAAAAAAAATGAATTAAAAAACACATGGAAGCTGAAAGGAGACTAATTTTTTAATTTTAAAAATCTTTATTATTATTATTATTATTATTAAAAATATCCACCTCCTCTCCTCCTCCTATTTCCCTCCCCCTCCCCCCACTTCCCCTCCCTCTCCAGCCCAAAGGGTAGTTAGGGTTCCCTGCCCTGTGGGAAGTCCAAGGTCCTCCCCGCTCCATCCAGGTCTAGGAAGGTGAGCATCCAAATAGACTAGGCTCCCACAATGCCAGTACATGCAGTAGGAACAAAACCCAGTGCAATTGTCCTTGGCTTCTCAGTCAGCCCTCATTGTCTGCCATGTTCAGAGAGTCTGGTTTGATCACATGCTCCATCAGTCCCAGTTCAGCTGGCCTTGGTGAGCTCCCATTAGATCAGCCCCACCTTCTCAGTGGGTGGGTGCACCCCTCATGGTCCTGACTTCCTTGCTCATGTTCTCCCTTCTTCTGCTTTTCATTTGGACCTTAGGAGCTCAGTCCAGTGCTCCAATGTGGGTCTCTGTAGTTATCTCCATCCATCGCCAGATGAAGGCTCTATGGTGATATGCAAGATATTCATCAGTATGGCTATAGGATAGGGCCATTTCAGGCTCCCTCTCCTCAGCTGCCCAAGGAACTGGCTGGGTCCATCTCCTTGGACACCTGGGAACTATTAGGGAATAGTAAGGGGCAGTAGTGATAAGTGTGGATAAGACAGTAATAAATATGAACAAAGAACCTTATATCCATGTATGACAATGACATAATGAAAACTACTGTTTCTAAAAATTTTTAAGTGTAGACATGAGATTTGAATAAAATTGTGCAATATCTTTTATTGTGCCAGTGGTCTCTAAAGTGTGTGTGCTACTGTTGACAAAGTGTATGTGAAGATCAAGCCTACCTTTTTCTAAACTGAAGCTATATGCCTTTCTTACATTGACTCAAAGACTGAGAATTAACCCTAGAGTAAAGATTAGAAGGGAGCAGTGATGAAAGTGACACCTTAGTTGTTTACATTGTGCATGTATGTATTCCCTCAGGTCTGGAGGTAAAGGACTTAGGCTATTCCTGAAATCAAAGAGGATCCTGGCCTAGTTTGCATGTCAACCTCACACAGACCAGAATGTCCTGACAAAAGAGTGTCAACTGGGTACTTGTTTTTATTAGGTTTCTCTGTAAGGGAGGGATTGCCTTGATCATTTTAAATGATACAGGATGGCCCAGCCTACTATGTGCAGTACCAGTCTATGGGAAAGTAGTTGTGGCCTGTATAAATGAGTTAGCTAAGCATTAGCTTGTTAGTGAGTCATCAAGTGTAAGACAGATGACACTCTCCATAGCATTCTCCACAGTCCCTTATCCGTGGCAGCACTTCCTGGGTAGTGTCCCCAAATTACAACCAGTGTAGTCTCACTGTTCCCAAAGGAGCTGAGCTCCGCTACATTATTTTCTGGAGACCTATGGTAAAGAGATGACCCTCGTGTCTGGTCAAAAATGAAACTTTCCTTTTCATTAGTCAGATAACTTTTTTTCAAATAGACAGGAACAATCTCGGAGCAACTGACAGGGTATGGAGACAGGAGAATAACCTCTCCCTAGTTCTCCCCAGTGGTCACCCTCACTGTACACACATGGAGAAGTTCTTTGCAATTGAATATTTCTCTCCTGCCTGACAGTTTCCAAATAACCAGCACAGGAGCTAAATATTATTTATAAATACATGACTGATAGCTCACTCTTATTACTAGATAACTCTTACATTTTAAGTTAACCCAAATACCTCTGCCATGTGGCATTACCTTTATTAACATGGCACATGATCTCCTGTTCCCTCTGTATCTGGCTGACAATATCTCATTCCACCCTTCTCCTTCCTATCATTCTTAGTTTGGTTGCCCTACCTATTCTTCCTGTCTGGCTACTAGACAATCAGCATTTTATTAAACCAATTCAAGTGACAAATCCTTACAGTGTACAAGAGAATTATTACACATCAATTTCCCAACCTACTACCACCCCAGCATAGACATCCAGGACACCATCAGCTTGGATAGTCTCAAAGGTACTGGTCTACCCTATATGTCATCAGGACCATCTTACTCTTTATCCAGAACCTGTTGTTGGAACTCGACTTAGACAAGCTTTAAATACATGCTGATGAGCCCTGGAAATGCCATACAGCTTTAAAATGTTCCTGTAAGAAACCCACTCAAAGCAGGTGGCTACTCAAGAGCTCTCCATTTGTGTCTTCTTTTTCACTTTTCTTTAGATGGTATGTTGTTTCTTGGTTTCTTCATTGGATTGTATCTTAAGTTGTGGTGCTATTTTTGTTTTACTTTTTAAGGAAGATTTATTTAGCCTTGAAATATATGTTAAATGTCCATTGATTTATTTTTTATGTATGTGTGTCTGTACACACATGCATATGCACACACACACACACACACACACACACACACACACACATGCATACTGTAAGAGATCCAAGAATTAGCTTGTGAGTCAACCACAAGCTTTTCTCCTTATTCTTCTCTTCCTTGGCAGCAAGTGGGCCAGCTTCCAAATACTTCTATTCTTTCTTCTATGCATTCTTGACTGAGCCAGCATCACCTGGTCAGAGATAAGTCTGCATGAGATAGCAAATGCTACTGTTTTCAGATTTCTGCCTTTAATTCATGCCCTGACTCCCCTTAGTGATGGATTGTGATGTGGAAGTGTAGGATGAACTAAACCCTTTCTTCTCCACGTCATTTCTGCTCAGTGTATTTTATCACTGTGACTGAAAGGAAACTAGATAATCACCTGTCCATTTTCAACTTTTATGACACCTGCAACTGCTCGATATTTTAGATACCATGTTAGTTTACCTCCTTGCTCAGCAACCTAACTGGGTCTGACAACATGCAGGTACTTTCTTTCTACAGATTTTCTTGTTATTCAAGGTTGTTAAAAGTTGACTTTCAGTGCTCTACCTTTTTTGAGAATGCTACAGCTATTTGAACCAGTTATGAAGGATCTGCAAAGCAGTCTCAGGGGATATATTGGGGGATTTTCATCAGCCAGGCAATTTATAGTTGTTTGGTTCTGACTACATGTCACGTATTCCCAAAAAAGTTACAACAACACCAGCCTCAGCTTTATTATTAGTGTACACCTGAAAATACTGGGAACAAAGGGCTGTTGAAAGGCTTTCAGTGCAATTTTAAAGGGACAAGACATGAGCCAGTTTCTGAGGAGCACTTAATATGGAAGTAGCAGGGGTAACTAGTGGGCTTTGGAGCCACCCAAATGATTAGTGGAGACAGTCAGTTGTTAATATCAGTTTCTCTTTGAAGGCTTTTCAGAACGTTTCGTGGAAGAGGCCTAAACGGAATCCTTAAAAGGTATATAAAAGCCAAATAAAAGAAGCTAGTTCTGAGGAAATTCATCCCAGATGGCAAGTTCAAGGCCAACCTCGCCTGATCTGACAAAAAGCAGTGTTCCTAGGACCTGTAAACCATTCAGAATTGTTGGTGGCTGATCTGTGAAGAAGTGAAATGGAGCATGAAGAGAAGTGAGGCCAAATGGGGAAAAAAGTCTAAGAAGATTCTGAGGGATCTGGGAGGGATTTGAAAGATTTTTGCTTTTGCTGTGGACAGTGGTGAGTGACTGAAGGGCTTAGTGAGTGCAGTATTAGAGGTGAAATGGTGTTGAAGATGGGCTGTGAATTTGTTGGTCTTTGCTGCTGGGTAGAAGAGAGGGCATAAGATCCAGACTAGAAGCGAGAGTCCAACAAGAAGATGAGACATTTGCTAGAATAATTATTGAAACTAGAGAGAAGAATGTTCTGAATAGACATTGAATAGGAGGGATGGATGTGCAACTCCTGTATTTGTTTGTCTTTCATGGAAAGTAGTATAATATGCTGGTTTTATAAATGGAGGCAACATCTATATCATGCTTCTTTCTGGTAAGGCTTAGAAATCATGGTGGAATAAGGGGCAAACAATTGCAATAGACCAAAGTCAGGAAGGACCAGAATGAAACATTGTCTTCTGACCTGACAGGACCACTACACTTAAGAGCTCACTTCAGCTGTGGATACCCATAAAAGATTGGTGAGCATCAAGCCACTTAGCACCCTTGCATATATAGGAGAAGGATCATGAGCCTCTACCCGATAATTGAGGATCTGTAGACAGTCGAGAGCTATTGGGGAGGGAGAGTCAGTTTTCTTTAAGGGTGTTGCTCATAAGGAGTCAACCATGCTCCATTGGATGACTGCAAACTAAAATTCTGAGTTAATAGGGAAATAAATGGAATTGAAGTTTGGAGTAGAGGTGGATCTGGGAAGAGTTAGTAATACTTTGTGTATTCATGTGATAAATAGCAAACCAAAATGAACAAAGATAAGCAAATCAGACTCCAGCATAATTTGTGTGAGCTGTCCCAAATTACCTTTGTGACTGTGCAAACTTAGTTTTGTTTTCCTCCCATGTAAGATGCAGATATGAAATAATAACATAATAAAACTTGTAACCATTACTATGCATAGAAGCCTGTAGAAGAGTTAAAGGAATAGCTGGCCCTCTAAGATGCATAACATATATTAGTAATCATTACTATGAAAGAGGTTAGTATCAAATCTAGCTATTCTCCATATAATTCAATGCGTTGCTATTGCAGCTTAGATATGTCTTAGATTCCTATGCTAGTTAACTTTCTCTACTTCAGTTTTACCTTTCTTTTCTTATGGAGATGATAATAGAGATACAGTAGGGATTACACGTAAAAATATATGTAAATCTCAGAGCAAGTTCCTGTTGTATGATAAATTCTCTTATCACTTTCCTAATTTTCATAATATCACAGCCACTACCACAAACATTATCATCATCACTATCACCAATGCCGTTATCATTACCATCACCATCATCATCATCGTTGTCATCAATCAGACAATTCTTACATTTTAATTTTTAAAATAAGTATGTGTGTTTGAGTTTCTGTGTATGTGAGCATGCATATATTTGTGTAGATGCCCACAGAAACCAGGAGGAAGCATTGGATCCACTGGGTCTGGAGTCACAATCAGTTATAAGCCACCTAATATGGGTGCTGGGACTTGAACTCAGGTCCTCTGTAAGAACGCAACATGTTTTTACAAGCTGAATCATTTCTCTACCTCCTCATTTATCTTTTGTTAATACCTTTTTAGGTGGAAGAAAACTAACAATTGTCAGTTATTAAACATCTATTTAAAAGGAAGTATTCTTCATACTCTTAGATTTTCTTACATGTATTGCAGACTTGTGATAATATAAAGCTATTTTGCCCCATAAGTTTTCTTTAGTGCTTTAAGAAGAAAAGTCTATACCAGATTTCCTAATCTCCTAATTTTATATTATATTTATGGAGCACCTTTGACTTATAAAAGAGCAAGGTGGGAGTTAAAGTGATAATGTTTTCTTTATTGTGGCTGAAACTTTATTGAAAAATACCATTTGACCCTACTTTTCACATAATCTATTTTATGGGAATATCAGAGTTGCCTAGTGCCAGAAACTAAGGACAGTGCTGGAATTTGGCACTGAAGCTGAGTCTTCAAATTTCAATAGAAAGTCCTTGATTTATTTTTACTCATATCCGCTATTCAGGCAATATTTAGCACCCACTGGGTTTCCCTGCTCTGGACTAAATTCTATAAAGACAGAAATGCAACCAAATCAAAGAGCTTGGCATTGAGGCAGGGAGATTCTCCTGGCGGGGACAATGAAAGAATGGATGATGAAAGAATGGCAATGAAAGAATGAGAACCTATATGGATGTGTGGGAGCCTTCAGTGTCATGACTGCTCTGAGATGGGGCACAGACCCTGAGCCATGGAGAGAGTGAGACATGGACCCATCCACACAATACAGGCATTTGTCACTTTAAAAAAGGTCATAGCTCATCTGGTGACTTCAGATTTAGATTTATTTATTTATTTGTTTGTTTGTTTATTTTTGTTTTTTTGAGACAGGGTTTCTCTGTGGCTTTGGAGCCTGTCCTGGAACTAGCTCTGTAGACCAGGCTGGTCTCGAACCTTTAGAAAAAATGGAGGTACCATTCCCTAGAATATTTATAATTCCTAACATTTTCACTTGCTAATTACGAATGAGCTGAATACTTCCTAAAAACTTCTAAATAATCGAGACGGGTTTGGGAAGTAATTTGTTGGTAGCATGATTAGCGTGATTGGCCTGTAACAGACCCTTAGTTCAATCCAGGACAATCCTCTTTCTCAAATAGAAGAGGAGTTTGAGGATTTGATATGTAGTTAAGGATTTCAAAGGGATCCATAGCTGTACCTTATAAAGCACTATCTCACGACTTTTTTTGGGAGGGGGTAACAAATGTTACAAAATATTTATTAAGTAGTTTGTGCAATAGGTTTCTTTACTGAACTATGAGGGTTTGAAACAACTGCCACCAAATTGAAAAATTCCTTCCTACAGCCAGGTGGTCATCACTCAGGAGGCAGAGGCAGGCAGATCTCTATGAGTTTGATGCCAGCCTGATCTACAAGAGCTAGTTACAAGACAGGCACTAAAGCAACAAAGAAAACTCGTCACAAAAAAAACCAAAAAAAAAAAAAAAAAAAAAAGAAAAAAAATTCCCTCCCAGAGGGAGTAGGAGGATCATAATTCTCAGGAAGTAAATGTAAGTTATAGTATAGATATTGAAGGAAATTTACAAAGCCCAAGAAACGCCTAAAACTTGGATGATTCGTAATCCATCTCCCTAGTTATTAAAAAAGTGAAATCCCTAGATAGAGGAGGCCCTCCCATAGGTAAAGATGCCCGAGAGCCATGAAGGGAGCCCCAGTATGTATCTTCTAGTTTTTTCAAGTGTTTGTTAAAGATAAAACTGTGCTCGAATCACTTGTGCTTATGTGACCCCAAACCTCTCAATATTTCACTATTTAGACTTAGAATCATTTTTTTTTTGGTCTGTCATCAGTGCTCTACATGGAGTAAATAGACTTTTGTTCATGTCTTTCCAGGAAATATCACACAAGGGATTATACTAAGAAACTGCACATTCCATTTGCTGTAGAATATGGTGGAGGATATAACTGACCCTGATTGTGGAAGTCCTTCATACAGGCATGTTTCATTGAAGGGACAGTAATCCTGCCTATTGCCAATGGCAAGCAAGGATCTGATGTACTTCTCCTTGGCTTTGCATGTGAGGGAGCTCAGATCAGGCTGATGACCACCATTCACAAGGAGAAACAAGTCATATTAACCCATCCTCTGTTGACTTCTATTTCTATAATCTTTATTTTTTTACCTTTTCTTATTTTTCCACTTTATTGCATATATGAATCTAATCTATTTCTACTTATGTATGAATCATGCCAAGCAGTGGTATGTGGTAAACAGAAGGATTAGGAGTCAAAAACAGTCTGCGCTCAGGAGTTAGTTCTCTCTTCTGTGATAAAAATAGCTCCTCATGTGGGTATAACATGTTTCAGTTTATAAACTACTCTTCAAATGAATTTTCATTACTACCTTATGAAGTATATGAAGATTTTTTTCCTCTTCTTCAGAAGGAATATCTGAGGTTCACAGAGGCCAAATGACTTCATATATACTGAACTGAGAACTCAGTATAACAGGATAGTTACAATCTTCAATTAGGCAGGAGTTTTCCAGTCCTCTGATCCTTCATTACCTCTCATAGAGGTGTGCTAAGGCCACAATAATGTTAACACAGCATCAAAGAGTGATGGCTCAGACTGGTTGTCAACATGACCTAATATAGACTTACTTAGGTCCAAGCCTCTGTGCAAGACTGTAAGGAGTTTTCTAGGTTAAGTTAGCTTCCTGTCACACCTGTGAGTCATTGTCTTGATCAGGATAATTAAGGTATGAAGACCTTTCCTAAGTGTGGGTGGCAACATTTCATGAATTGGAGTCCTGGACTATATGAAAAAGGAGAAAGACAGTTGATACCCGCATTCATTGCTCTCTGCTACCTCAGTGGTTTTTTTTCTACAGTGTATGAATTGTCTACCCACTATACTCTACTTAAGAGATAAGTCTAAGAATGCCTTGCTAGGGAAATTTACTTCTTGGGGTCATGCAAAAAGTAGGGAGAACTTGAACTTGGATGACTTCTGTTTAAAAGATTACTTGGAAATTCAACCTGTTTGCCACTTGAGAATCATGGTGTGTCCATCTTCATGAGAAGCAAACTTCAGTGTAATACTTTCAAAGAGTTTTGTATTCTCCCAGGGGATATGCCATCATGCTTACACAGTTCTTTGACAGGTACCATAAACCACGGTGGGTCCATTACTCACCAATCCTTGTTTCCATCATACATGGGTAATATAACTGGGCTGAAACCTAAAATTTATGCATCCAGATTAACTTTTCTTTCCACTATTGCATTTTATTTTCATAATAGAAAAGTAGATACACGGCTCTGAGAACATAGTATTCCCTTGAGCAATTCTCAGTATGCAAATAAGTCTCTGATTTCTACTTTTTTCTATATGTGCTTTATTAGATTTGTTGATTCACATCTATGCCCTGTCCTGCCCCCAAAACCTTAGTATTAGTTACTATGAGTCCACATGCATCTCTTATTCATTTTAGTATCTGAGGATCAATATATTTCATAGTAATCAGTAGACACTTAAAAATGCTAGAGTATGAATTAATTGTCATCATGTTAATTTTACTTAATGAATGTCTTGGTGTACTTCTTAATTTTCAGATTTTATTTTCATATTTTTATTTTTATATATATTCATCTGCTGCTTTTGTCATAACTCTCATCCACTGCAAAAACCCAAAATGGATACATATTGTTGATTATGACCTGCAGAAATGTCCTTCTATTTACCTCATTAAGATGTTCCCTTTTCTAAATATCCTCTGGCTTCATGTCACATTGTCTTTCATTAGAAATATTAATACTATTACCTGGAGTTATTATTGGCTACCTCTCTTAACTGGATGTGCCATTCTCCTTGTGTTCTACTCTTAATGACTGACTGGAACATGCATTCATTTGATGAAGTTTCATTCATTCTTCAAGACTAAATTCAATAAGCACAATACTTTTGCCTCAATATGGCAGAAGCCAATGGTGTTTTAGAGTCTCCTATGATGATATATGGGTTTTTAATTTTGTTTCTTGATGTCCTCTGGAAAGCTGTCTAATCTCTTGGCAATTTACTTATGATCATTGGTTCTAGTGGTATCTGAGCCATTGAAAATAAGTTGAATTTCAGGCAAAATAAAACTTGAGAGATACAACTTTATGGTTTAGTTTAGTCATATGTTACTTATGAAAGTTACAAAATGGAACAGTAGAATCTCTAATCCTGCTATAGATTCAACATCTGCTAATGTTTACATGTGTTCCTACCCTCAAACTCCTTATACTATAATTTTTTAAATCCATAGCAGAGAGTTCTAACTTAAATCTTCTTAGCTAAATCTTTTCATAAAAATGACTCTGCTCTTAGTTATCCTAGATTTAAAGCATAGGGTCACTGTGTTATCTTTCTTAGGACTATTGCTTTATAATCTCAGACATCATCCTGGAAGGAAATACTTATATGACTATACATAAAATAATTACCAATAGACAGTGATCAGCTGTGGAGAGCCAACAGTTTCCTTTTGGGTGTGTACTAGAAAGTAAACTAACAAATGTCGGTAGCGTCCATTCCTCCCCATGTAAGCCTGTTGAACAATATCTGAGGCTTGAATGTGTGTATAGTTGGGCTGATAAAAAGGGAGAATTTAAAATCAACAATCACAGTTTTTAAAATGATCAGACACTAGAGAACTTACTTCCAGTATATGTATCCCATTGTCTACTGACATTAGTTTGTGGTTTGTCAAAAGTGAAGATTGTGTAGCTGCCTGGAGTTGTTTGTGTTGTCACCTGATCATAGATGAATCCTAAATATACTTGCTATATGTAATACAGTGTCTATTGTAGCACACTTCTTCAAACATGGTTACTACTTTGTTAACATGTTCATGATAGCGATGGCACTGTATTTTTACTGCACTCTCTCTTTCAATCTCACTCTCAAACACATACACAGATATACATGCATAGATACACAATCTGAATTAGCATAAAAAAGGATAATTGTTACAAATTGTTGTTTGTATTTATGCAACCTGGTAGCATAGTGGTCCTACTAATCAATGCAGAGTTATTCCAAACTCCAGTTTCATAGTGCTAATATACTTCCATCTCTGAATATACCTATAATATATATTAATAATGTGGAACATGGATGACTGCCTAAAGTGCTAAAATTATGTGACCAAATGGTTTGTTAAGATACAGTATCAAGTTTTCATGGAGACTTTTGCTCTGGATTTCATCTCATTCATTATATAATGTCAGAATTTCAAAAATATAAATAAAAGGCCTTGAAAAAGTGTAACTGTCACCTCTTAGAGTTTGTAAAAGTGAAAGGAAGGAATATAGGACACAGAACCTCATGTACTGGAGATTTCACAAAAGCAGGTTTAAAAATAAAAGTTCAAAGAATCAGTGGTATTAGTTTCATGGTGGGATCCCTGGCTTTGCCACTTTAAAATATAGACTTTGTGATTAAATTCTGTTGTTTGAGTAAGGGAAAACAGAATGGACATTCTCCAGTGACAAGCATGAGGGGGTAAAAGAAGGGGCTCACAGATTTCTATCCATAAGGTACAGGGTAACATTTTAAGCTTTTTTTATTTCTATATCTCATCACTTAGTCTCCTGGTATATGATGCAGATGTTTTGTGCTTTGGTATTTCATATATGTAGTGATGCATAGCTGTGTAAGTATTTGTCTTTCTCATTTACTGCCATATCAGAGTATTCCTTTGTCTTTTATAAAATACTGAACTCAGAAATCTTTAAAAAACCTTTTAAATATCTTGATATTTAAAATATCATATATAGAATCTTAGTACCACAGATAATATTGTATGTTTTTTAATGTTCTGTGGTCATTGGAGGGGCATTCTAATACCTTTTTTTGTCATTGTCCACAAATCTAATTTTTGCTACTTTGAGAATTCCTGATCTACCCCACAGTTAGTTTCCCCTGCAGATAAGATGGATTCATCGTGTTGGCCTGGCATTTTTCTTTCCTTTAACGTTTTGTGGTATAGATACTCATACTCCCTTTTTCATCTGCTGAACATCCACCCTTCTTCACAGGAGCCTGTTGTCCTGATTCCATATGACAAGCTCTTGCAAGCTTACACATTTGTACATCCTCCTTAGCCCCTCTCTCAGGAACACAGTGTAGGGTAGAGAAAACATAATGCTTGACCTCTCCCATGATTTCCTTGGCTTCCAAATGCACGGGTCTAAAACAGACCCCCTCCTCCCCGTATGTGTGTATTTCCTATGGACAGCTATTGTTTCATTGGATTTTTGCTAATTTATTATGCACTTTCCTTGAACCAGCTTAAGTATGTAATGACAAATCCTCTGACATGAAGAGGTGACAAAGTGTTCAAGAACACATTCTGTTCTTCCTGAGGACCCCAGTTCAGTAACCAGCATCCATGTAAACTGGTTCACAACTACATGTAACTGCAGCTCTAGAGGTTCTGGTGCCCTCCCTTGGCCTCCATGGGTTCTATTCTCACAGGCACAAAGTCTATGCAGATGCATAATTAAAAATGAAAACAAAATCTTAAGAGAAAGTAATAAAAGACCCTCTGTGGATATGGTACCAATTGGTCATATATTTCTTTTGTCTTTCTTGAGAGAACATTTGTTTACCACACACACAGCCATTTATTTCCTTCACCAAACATGTTGCTGCTTGTCAAGAAAAGTACATATAGAAGCAAGACCTTCTCCAGAAGTTACTACACTTTCTATCTTATTGGCTACACACGAGAGGCAAAGTATGCTCCACCAGGATTTCCTTTATTTCATGTGGACTAGTGATATGGCCCCATTTCACAAGACATAGAGATATGAGTTCATATAGTAGCCACAAGGAAAGTGATCTGGGTTAACAGAACTAATGATGCCAGAAGATTTTTTTCTATTATCTGCACCTTCCTACAAAAATAACACATGAATATCCTTCATCTGTGTCTATTGTGTATTTACACAACCGTGCAAAGTCTCCCATCCTCCCTCCTCTTCTGAATCATGTTTCTGCTTCCACCAACCACTTACCACTTGATCTACATCTCTCTCTATCTATGAAGGCTGTCATATCTATTGCTGTATTTTTGTGACATGGTGTGCATTAATGGCCTACATCAATACTCACTACATTAGAGAAGCTAGCTCTGGGGACAAAGCCCTTAAGGCTTTTGATTTTTCATATTTCTTTGGGGAGATCTGTAATGTACCTTCTTAGAGGGACTAAAAATCTCCAGGTACGAGGTGGATCTTGGCACATCTACACTTTCCAGGGGCAGGGCCCTTTATGTTGTTTTTTCCTGGAAAATGTTCATTTTCATTTCCATTCTTGTGAGGCACCAGGAGTTTCCCCTGGAATTGAATTCTACTGACTTGCCATCACTGAGAAAATGGCTTTCTTCATAGCAGCTTCTCCCCTGTGTCTCAGGCCTTCCAGTAGGAGAAGAGATGAAGCAATAAATTAACTGTTAATGAAAGAGAACAAAAGGAGGGTTTGGACAGGCTCCTCTTTTATTCCCTGGAAAGGATCAGGAAAATGTCATAATACTTTTGACTCAGAAGCTCAACTTGAGACTCAGATAGGAGTACCTGGGCCTTCAATGACTTTTTGACACTCCAGTGATATTATTACCTCTTTATTCTCAAGAAATTGATTATTTCAATTGCCAGTGGCTGACTTTGGGATCTTTTTCTCTTGAGCTGCATTACAATGAGATGAGATGGTATTCATTCCGCTCAGATGCTTAAAAGAAACTTTTGTTATGGATTCTTTAAATTTGCAATGCATTCTCCACTATTCACGGCAGGCTCTGGGATTTGTAAAGAGACATAGAAACCCATGTCCTAATTTACTCTTTGTTCTGTTTTCTGGAAAACAAAACCCGAAAAGGATAATAGCCAAGGTCTGGTGGCTTTAGCCAAAACTGATTGAGGCATTGGATTCCACAGGAATGGTAATAGCCTGAGTGCCAGCATGCACTCCTGTCTCCTCCTCCTCCTCGTCCTCCTCCTCCTTCTCTTCCTCCTCCTCCTTCTTGGCACAAAACCATTCCCAGGTCCAGGTCAGAAGAGCCACAATGGACATTTCTTTTGCTATTGTCTATGTATGTTGTCTCTTCATTCACCCCACTCTCCCCTTTCTTCTTCCATTCTTCTCCCCTCACCTCTGTCTTACATGCCAGTCATTTACATGGCCTTCTCAGTTGAGACGAGAAGTCAAATTCACCATTGAGTGCACACGAGATTGTGGAGTCACCAGAATGGAACATCTGAACACATGAGTATGCTCCGGAAGCATTTGTTTACACACTGAGCTGATTGGCTAATATATGCATCTTCCCTTTAGAAACTTCATGCCATGAAGATCTAAGCAATATTACATTTTCCTCCTTGGAGCAGGATCAGAAAGTGAAAGATAACAGAAAACTTCTACTCTCATATGGAAGATGATATTTATGTAAGCAAGCAAACAAAAGAATCCAGGAGCTAAGAACACACACACACACACACACACACACACACATACACTTGGTATCTTGCTTCACCTGGGCCTCTCTTTAGGGTACTAACAGCCCTGCTTGCCTCACCTCACAATATGAACTTTTGCTCCTCTGCACCAGAGCTGCCAACTGGTTCCAAGAACTCTTTGGGAGTCCACCATAAACTCTAGCAAAAGGGAGGAGGTCATTTTTAACACGTAGCTGAGCAGATGTCAAGCACCAAAGAAATATCCATCTTTTTGTTTGTTTGTTTGTTTACTTAGGGACATGTGAACATTTTAAAAATAAGAAGCAAACATATTCATGTTTAATGAAGAGTTGTTTTATACGCTGAGAAAATAGGATTTAACTATCGATAGTCCTGGTCATCTACATTTAGTTCTCTCTTAAACCTTTGAAGATTACTATCCACGGATGTTTAGTCTCAAATGAGAAAGACATACAGACAAGTAAGTGTCTTACTTCCTCTTGTCTAAAATGGTAAATTAATAATCCTTATGTAATGATGTCCTTTTTACCTGGGGTAAGTGAAGATTTATTGAAAATTTCCCTTTCATGTAAAATGAGAAGAACTTTTTTTTTTTTGCTTCATTTCTCTCTTGGCAGCTATACTAGCTATGCTAAGCTTTTGTTT
>NW_026068011.1:3470950-3475853 GCF_014885135.2 Alexandromys fortis | reverse complement strand
CCCCCCCCCGCCCCCCACACACATCCAGGCCTAGGAAGCTTTGCATCCAAATGGACTAGGGTCACCAAAAGCCAGTAAGTGCAGTAGAAACAAGTCCCAGTGCCATATCAATGGCTTCTCAGTCAGCCCCCATTGTCAGCCACATTCAGAGTCCAGTTTGATCGCATGCTCATTCAGTCCTGGTACAGCTGGATTTGGTGAGCTCTCATTAATTAGAACAGGCACGCTGTCTCAGAGGGTGGACCAACCCTTCGCATTCCATACTTCCTTGCTCATCTTCTCCTTCCTTCTGCTCTTCAACCGGACCTTGGGAGCTCAGTCCGTTGCTTTGATGATGGTCTCTGTCTCTATCTCCATCCGATGCCAGACAAAGATTCCATGGTGATGTTTGAGATAATCATCAGTGTGAAAGTGGCAGCAGAGCAGAGGGGGCTTGAACTGATGCCACTTCTTAACACTGGCTGCAGAAGGAACTCTTTGGCTTTAAGGATGGCACTGATAGACACCTACAAATCTTCTAACTATTCAGTAGCCAGGTGATGGAAACACTCCAATGTGGCATGCACAATCAAAAAAGTTTCTGGTGATGAGCCTGTAGGAAAAACATCAAATGCTTGGGGAAGTATTGAAGAGTCTGGCCAAAAAAAGACAGCTTAGGGAAACTTTGGTCATATGACTGCAAATCACTAGTAATACAAGTTCCATGCATCATATTCACATTCACTCATGTGTGAGCTTGTGTTTGTGTGCACACAAGTGTGTGGTAGCCAGAGATCAATGCTGGGAATCTTCCCTAGTTACTCTTTACCTTATATTTTAAGTTAGGATTTCTTACTGAATCTAAATTTGATGATCATCTAGATTGTCTGGGTGGCATGCCCCAGGGATTTTCCTGTCTTTGTCTCCCCAGTGCTAGGACTGCAAGCACACTCTACGGTCATATGCATCTGATTCGCATGGAGTCATGTGTGCGAATGTTTGTGTGTGTGTGTGTGTGTGAGTGTGTGTGTGTGTGTGTGCATATGTGCACATGTAGAGGACAGAGCAGGGTTCTTCCTCGACTGTTGTCTTTCTTATTTTTGAAAACAGTTCCTCTCACTGAATCTGTAGCTCACCAATTCTGCTAGACTTGGCTGATGAGTGAGCTCAAGAAAGCCTGACTCTGCCTTTCCAGTGGTGGTGTTATAAATGTGTGTTGTCACACCTGTCTTGTGTTTAGGGGTTAGGAATTCAAGCCCAGGTTCTCATGCTTTCATGGCACCTGCTTTAGCTGCTGAACCACCACCACCAACCTAGACTCATTTATTTTTGGTAGTCCTTAGAGTCACTTTTAATATTTCTTTTGTTCTTTGTGACCTAACTTTTTCAATTTGTCTGATCACTCAATCTGGATGAATGAATGATTTTGTATTACATTACAAAGTCTGGCTTATTGGCAAGGATTGCACTAACCTGATACTTATCAGAATTCATTTTCCTACAGTATGTTATTTGTAGTAAGGAATTACAAGTAGCTGGTGTGTGTGTACTTATGCATGTGTGTGTGTGTGCATGTGTGTGTATGCACATGCGTGTGGATTAGTTCTGGCATAAGGGATTCGATACAGGTTTAGAATGTAGATAGCTGAAATTGCTAAAGTGGAATTAAAGATATTAATATGAAAAGGCCTGATCTGTGGTCTCAAACCATAGGGGATGGTTTTGATGACTTCAGAAGAACATCTTAGATATTAAATTAACATTGAGATAGCATGTGGTTAAAATCAGTACTGGGTAGGTGTGGAATGTTATGATGGGAAAATTGGATCACTCTGAGCTTCTCATTTGAAGCATCATTTCCCCAATCTGTCAAGTTCTCCCCCTCTTCTTACACCCACAGATGCACAGATTTTGGTTATGGTACTGCAAAGTCTCCAACTGTCCAAGAACATTCCATGCCCTTCTTGTCTTTGTGGAGAGAGCATGATCCCTCTGCAAGTCTTGCATCATGAATATTAGATATGTCAAATTATGTAGACACGCTTTTCTGTTGAATTTCTGCTTAAGTCTTGAATTTATTTTCATTCTACCTGCTGATTATATTTAATAGGTGTTTAGCATAGTCTTCAATTACCAGCAATAGTCATAACCTTGATGGAATATTTTTGTATTACATAAGAACCTAAGTGAGGTATTTTTTATATATATAATGGAACAGTCATGCCATGGCTATCCAAGTTGTGAGTGAATGAATGTTATTGATCTTTGGGTAAATTTGATCTCTGAAGTTGAATCTATAGACTTCATTTGTTAATTATTTTCAAAAACTCTAGAAAATGTAGTATTTGACCTCTTGCCTTAGCACTCTAGTAATTAAACCTGCTATCTTTTTACCATCTAGTTATAAATGATAAACTTATCCTGAAATATTTCTTCTTGCTTTATTAGATAAAAAATCCAAATTCCCACTCCCACTCCTCCTCCCATCCCCTCCAGGCATCCTCCCACCCAACCCCCCTCTAAGCCTAAGAGATGGTAAGGTAAGGCATTTTGCTTTGTGGAAAGTCCATTGCCCTCCTTATTGCATCTAGGCTGAGCAAGGTATAAGTTCAAAGAGAATAGGATCCCATGAAGCCAATAGAGACAAATCCAGTGCCGCTGCCAGTGGCCCCTCAGTCTTCCCCAACCATACAACTGTCAGCCACATTCAGAGGAACTAGTTTGGTCCTATGCTTGTTCCTTCTGAGTCCAGCTGGAGTTGGTGACCTCCCATTAGCTCAGGCAAACTGTTTCAGGGGATGAATTTTTCATGGATTTAACCTCTTTGCTCATGTTCTCATTCTTTCTACTCTTCAACTGGATTTTGGGAGCTCAGTCCAGTGCTCTGATGTGGGTCTCTGCCTCTGTTTCCATCTGCTGTGGGACAAAGGTTCTATTGTGATATTTAAGATAATCATCAGTCTGAGTACAGTGCAAGGTCAGTTCCGACACCCTCTCTTCTATGGCTTAGTGTCTTAGCTGGGGTCATCCTTGTGGATTCCTAGGACATTTTCTATAGCCAGGTTTCTTGCTAACCCCATAATGGTTCCCTCAATCAAGATATCTCTTTCCTTGCTCTTATATCTACCCTTCTTCCATCTCGACTATCCCATTCCATCAAGTTCTCCTCAACCCTCCCCTTTTCCTCTCCTTTCCCCCTTCTCTCCCACCTTCTACCCCTACCCCCATGCTTCCAATTTTGTCAGGAGATTTTTCCTGACATCTTTTAATTTATGCTTACAGATAATTGAGTAAGGAAGAAAAATTCAGTCACTCCCACATAGATAAGAATAGGTAGCTGTGTTATTTGTAGTTTCCCCTTGAATCTTAAAGGCATCTGTTACTACTTAAGGGAAAGATAGAGACCCGAGTTCATAAGTTTTGATGGGGGCAACAAAATTTCCAATATAACAGAAATGGTTTTGCCTATGTCTCTGTGATCTGTCCTCTCTATAATTTTCATTTTAAAATCAAGAAGTATCAGAGGTGTCAGGGAGGCATGGTTAAGAAAACAGGAAGGAATATGATCTTGAGGAAAGCAGATGATCACTGGCACATCCTGGAAGCATGTTTTTAAAAACAAACGCACTCTGTTCTTGCTGTATACATAATACCCCTAGAACCCCATTACCAAATCTAGATCTGGACAAGAAACAAGGTCATTGCATTTGTGGTGAGGGTAGCTTTGTTTCAGGCTTTGGTCACTTTAGCAGGGAGAGCATCAGAGAAAACTCCCACTTACAGTTCCCTAGTTAGATGTTCTCTAAATCCCCTTCTAGCCTTAACTCATGACTCATTTTTTTAAATGCCTCTATACCGTAGAAGTATTGGGAACAGGGTTGTCATTCCCCAGCAGGTGGCCTGACCATAGCTCTGAGCTTTAGATAATAATAGTCTGAAAATGATTCATTGACCTGCTCTGTCCTGACCTCCCCTGGACTCTGTGTCCCAGAAAGTTTCAAAATTATTCAAAGGCTGTCTTGCTGGGTTGGTGATGTTTCCTTAAAGGGTAGGAAAGAACTGAGGGCTAATATCTTCCCTCCCTCACTAAAGCAGCTCATAACACTGTGGTCTTTGAATAACTGCTGTGACTTTATAATAACTAAATTATTTTGAAATAACTAAGTCTAAAAAGGCTTAACTATTCATTAGATACATGTGATGGCTGTTCTTGGTTGTTAACTTGACTGCATCAAAAATGAACTAAAACCCAAGTGGCTGCATATACCTGTGAGGGATTATTCTTAACTAAATATTTTGAAGTGAGAAGATCTATCTTTAATCCATTGGGGGAGGTCCTCCTCCTGGTGGCAACCTCCATAAAGGACATAGAAGAAAGATTCTCTTACTCTTCTCCTGCTTGACCTCACTCTCAATGGCAAGTTCCTTCCTTCTCTGACAATAGAGTCTGCTTCTTCACATTTCTGAATATACAGACACATCCAGCCTTGTTGACTGAACAGCCATTGGATTCTTGGTCTTTCTGTTGGTGGACAGAAACTATAGCCTCTAAGTCACACTAGTAAAGCCATATTTTATATATACTTTCATTTTGCTGCTTTTGTTCTCCTAGAGAACTCCGGCTACTACAGTACAGATCTATAAAGGAGAAGTGTCTTTACTTGTAGAAAATGACATCCTTGAAACCAATCTTTGGATCAGTATGTGTTGTACAACCTAGGAGACTGGTCATGTCCATCACTCTTTTCTTTTCTTTTTTTTTAGGATTTGATAGTTTTATTATCCAAAGTTCTGATCCCTTGAGTTGAGGTTTCCAGAGGCCGTTTAGGAGAGATCCACAGGGATAATATGGTTGGTTTGTGATGCAGGGTTACTAGCTAGAGTGCCTCTGATTCACATGTCTTTTTTGTTGTTGTTGTTGTTG
>NW_026068011.1:3464483-3470911 GCF_014885135.2 Alexandromys fortis | reverse complement strand
TCCTCCCCGCCTCCCATTTCCCTCTCCATCTCCCTTTTCCCTCCCCCTCCTCCCACTCCTCTCCCCCTCCCCCCACTCCTCTCCCCCTCCCTCTCCAGTCTGAAGAGCAGTCAGGGTTCCCTGCCCTGTGGAAAGTCCAAAGTTCTCCCCCCTCCATCCTGGTCTAGGAAGGTGAACATCCATACTGGCTAGACTCCCACAAAGCCAGAACATGAAGTAGGATCAAAACCCCGTGCCATTGTCCTTGGCTTCTCATCAGCCCTCATTGTTCGCCATGATCAGAGAGTCTCATATTTCTGTGAGATGCATTTCTTAAAACATTAAAACATCATGTAGCTATCATGACCTTCTCAAAAAGGTGAAAATGGAAAGGAAAGAACTCAGGGATTTGTTAATGTGCAAGGGAAAGCTACAGTGTTAACCCAACAAACAGTGAGTACATATAGATAGCTCCTGGCAAGTGGAGAGAGACAACTTAACAGTCAAGAAGGAGGAAGAAATATGAGATTTGAATTAAAAGCCCAAAAGCCAACACTCTACTGCTCTGAATGACAGAAGAGCCAGCTGGAGAAACATGAAAGGAAGAAAATGGTAGTGATTTGGTAGTAATGGCAGGTCTGTATGAAGAGAAAGTTATAAGGTAGAAGATGGAAAGGGGAAGACATGTATTGACATTTCCTATTGCTGAAATTTAACTTAAGTGGCAGTGTCTACATCTCACAGAACCTATTTATTACACTTTACTTCTAACATAGGAAGGGTGGGGCTCTAAGTTCACCCTTCTTGCTCTGAAGGTATAAGACTCTGTGCTCACAGTGAGGCCAGCAGTTTCCACAGGGGGAAGGCTTGGCTTCAGTTTTATTCTCAGAATCCCCATTGAGGTCAAGGTTAGTATGGGAGAGGGAGGGGCTGGCACAAACTCCTAAGTTATAACTGGGGAGGCAAAGTCCTTCAGAGTGGGCAGAAGCTTTAGCTCTGTACTATGAGCTATTGTAAGATTTCAGAATACAAGGAGGAGCATATTGGCCCATTGAGGTAAGTTGGGAGAAGGGTCCGTGGATTGTGTGGTCTTAAACTTAAAATTCAGTTGAACAGTTAAGAAAGAGGAGGGGGACAATGAAAGACAAAGCACAGGGTGGACTGTCATTTTGTAGCAGTGATTGCTGCATTCCTGTCAGAGACTGTTTGCAGGTACTGCAGTGGAGATGGTCTTCAGGTAACCATCTGGATCAGGCCAGAGAGCACTGTTGTGCGAGACAGAACAAGGGTGCGTCATCTACATGGTGATAGGCTATATGCTAAACTTCTCTGTACATTTGATGTCAGGAAAGCTGACTCATAAATTCAAGTCATCAGCCACGTACACTGCCTTCTTTCTTTGAATTTAATAGATGATTACTTTCTTTTCCAGAACATTCTAACTCTGCAGGCTGCCCTCAGTTCTCTAAGATATCTACCAAACATGTTTTAGATGTTCTATCTTATGCCTGTGTCCACCTGCAGATCATCTGTTTAAAGCTCTACTCCTGCCTCAAAGTGCAAATGACAGTTTTATCCTCTTGAAGCCTTTTATCTCCAGCCTTATCATCTGCTGATTCTCTGAGACACACATCACGTCTAGCTACTTGTCAATCTTCAAATACTTCTCGCTCATAGCTCACACCATTTTTTCCCTCATTAAATGCTTTCCTGTGACCCCGGACTCTTTTGTTGCTACTATCTTCCTCGTTCTACAGTTTACTTTCCTGTGAAAGTTGAGAGTAAAGTTTGGAACTTTTTCTAAAAAGCATCTGCCCCCTCAATTCTCCTATAAAAAAACAAGAAAGGTTTTGTATTTGAGTTCATTTGCTTCCTAGCGCCCTAGTTTACCCAGTAAGCTCTTAGTGGCTTAAAGGGAAAAAAAAATCATGTCTTTTATTTCATTTGAAGTCCAGAGTCATGTTTAGTGATGAATTATGTTGAGTGAATGGGTAAGAACATGAAGAAACAAGCCATGTCCTCTCATTAGCTCTTCTGCTTGCCTCTGTGCTGGGGCGAGACTGTCAAGCTGGCTAATTTTAGGGCAAGTTTGCCCTGTTCTTTCTCTTTACACAGAGCCCAGGTAAAAGTCAAGTTGAAAGCCATACTATCAAGGCAGCCTTCTCCCAACAGACCTCACTTACATAAGAAAATATGATTGTCTGTCCTCATATTTGGAAATCATACAATACCTGATGCAGAGTTCATCTGATGGTTGTGGTTAGAAGTCTTGTGCTTTGGAGGTTAGAAAGATGACTCTAGGAGCTTACGAGCACATACTGCTCTTGCAGATGTTCCCAGCACTCACCTTGTGTGACTCACAGCTGTTTGTAACTCTAGCTTCAGGGGATTCCAGACTCTATTCTGGCCTTTTTGCCCCCCCCCCCCCAGGAACAGTTAATTAAAATCTCCGTGCTTAATTAAGAACCAGAGGTAGGACTTGCCAGAGGGTGTTTTTTTTTTTTAAAGAAAACAAACTATCTTTTTTTATTATACATAGCAATGCATGTTCCCACTCCCTTACCTCTCCCATTCCCTCCACGTACTCATCCCCCCTACCCCTCATCCACCCCTCAGAGAGGGTAAGGCAAATTGCTTTGGAAAAAGTCCAAGGCCCTCCCTACTATATCAAGGTTGAACATGATATCTATCCAAAAATGCCAGTACAAACAGTAGGGATAAATTCTGGTGCCACTGCCAGTTGTCCCTCAGTCTGACCTAGCCATAAAACTGTCAACCACATTCATAGGGACTAGTTTGATCCTATTCTTGTTCCTTCCCAGTTGGGCTGGTGTTGGTGAGCTCGGGTAGACTGTTTTAGTGGGTGTACCCATCACGGTCTTGACCTCTTTGCTTATATTCTCATTCCTCCAACTCTTCAATTGTACTTTGGAAGCTCAGTTCAGTGCTCTGATGTGGGTCTCTGCCTCTGTTTTCGTCAGTCGCTAGATGAAGACTTTGTGGTGATATTTAAGATATTCATCAGTCTGAGAGACAGAGACCCACATTGGAGCACCAGACTGAAATCTCAAGGTCCAAATCAGGAGCAGAAGGAGAGAGAGCACAAGCAAGGAACTCAGGACCGCGAGGGGTGCACCCACACACTGAGACAATGGGATGTTCTATTGGGAACTCACCAAGGCCAGCTGGCCTGGGTCTGAAAAAGCCTAGGATAAAACCGGACTCGCTGAACATAGCGGTCAATGAGGACTACTGAGAACTCAAGAACAATGGCAATGGGTTTTTGATCCTACTGCACGTACTGGCTTTGTGGGAGCCTAGGCAGTTTGGATGCTCACCTTACTAGACCTGGATGGAGGTGGGTGGTCCTTGGACTTCCCACAGGTCAGGGAACCCTGATTGCTCTTTGGGCTGATGAGGAGGGGGACTTGATCGGGGGAGGGGGACTTGGCCGGGGGGAGGGGGAGGGAAATGGGATGCAGTGGCGGGGAGGAGGCAGAAATCTTTAATAAATAAATAAATTTAATAAAAAAATATTCATCAGTCTGACTACAGGGCAAGGCCAATTCAAGCACACTCTTTATTGCTTAGGATCTTAGCTGGGTTATCCTTGTAGATTGCTAGGAATTTCTCTAGAGCCAGGTTTCTTGCTAATCTCATAACAGCTACCTCAGTCAAGATATCTCTTTCCTTGTTCTCATCTTTGTCCTTCCTCCATCTTGACTATCCCATTCCCTCAAGTTTTCCTTGCTCCTCCTTTTCCCACCTCCTGAACCCTAAGAAAAACATATATAAATCCACCTGGAAAGTTGAAATAGATAAGATCACCTAACAAGATTGGGAACATAGGGATGTGGGGAGAATGTAGGGTGGAAGGGGAAGAGGCCAGAAGTTGGTTGGTTTGTTTGTTTAAAAAAGTTCTTCTGTTTGAAGATCCCTGTCCTCACTCTGAGATACCATAAGTTCATTGTGCCCTGGGCCTACTCTAGGCTGGTTGTTGGAATCTGGTAAGGCACACCCCTGAAAAGACTATTTAATGCCTGAATTGATTAATGCTTCTTTGAATCAGAATGCATCCTTGCAAATCCTTCTCTCCTCGATGGCCCTGAAGGAAGAGGAAATCATTTGACACAACAGTAAGGTCCTTTGATTCTGAATCTGACTCAACATTGCCTCTCCTGCCCCCAGATGGAGTCAATTAAATAGGACATTAAATTTTCCCTTAGTAGTTTTTTCTCCACCCTCCTATCAAATTTCTGCCATTACTTTCTCTGTTGTGCTAGCCTATCCCATGGAAAGTACACAAACGCAAGGTGTTTTGTTCTAGACGACTCAGATTCCCTCCATCATGTAAGCTTTAACCTTTTCTTAAGCCTTTATAGTTTTATCTCATTTGTTCCTTTATTATATGTTTGTGAATGGAGATTGAACTATAATCTTACTAAATAGTATTCACAGTCCCACTTTTGTTTTGAGATGTCTTAATAAGTTAAGTATAGGCTAGCTTTTAATTCTCCACGTAGCCTTGGTGATGTCGACCTTGAGATCTTCTTACTTCCTCAACCTCCCAAATAGAGTGGAGATTACGGGTCTATGTCATCAGGGCTGGTTCTCTTTTCAAGAAGCAGGGGCTTTCACCTTGTTCACTTGAGAAGGTTGCCTTTGGTGTTTCATGAACTATAAGGAGATGAGCTCTGTGTAAGGAGACATTGTACAGGCCACAGTATACATGCTCCAGACTCTGACATCATCTCTTTCTAACTGTATAATTTGGGCAGGCTTCTTATCCTTTCCTGACTTCTGCTTCATCATCTGTAGAATGGAAAATTACATGTATTCTTGCAGATTAATAGTAAACAGTAAATAAGGCTGTAGGAGAATTGAAGAATGTTTTTGTTTTCCTTTGAGTTATGCTTCTAGAGTTCAAAACTCACATTTCTGCTTTTTACTTCCTTTAAAGATTACTTTTATTATTATTGCTTGTATAAAGGTTATATGTGTAAATACGTGTATATGTCATTTGTGTGCAAACAAGTACACACATACTTGTGTGAATATGCATGTAGAGATCCCAGAGTTAATATTGTGTCTTCCTTCCCTACTTTCCTCTTGATTTCTTGAGACAGTGTCTCTCACTGGATCAGGAGTTGTCACTTCAACTAGCCTCAGAAAATCTTCTCTCTGCTTTTCCTAGTTCTGAGATTACAGTCTCTCCAGAGTCATTAAGGTGGGTTATTGGCATTTGAGCTCCTGTCGTCACACTTGTACAGCAAGCCCTTTGTTGGCCTAGCCATATCTCCAGTCGCAAACATGACTTTTAGTACTCTTCTGTGATGTTGGGAAAGCTACTGAACTCTGCTTCTTGGCTTTTTTAACTATAAAATGAGAATGATAATATGAGCCCCGATGTTGTAGGGTTTATGAGGATCTGAGAAAATACACACTTTTTAAAAGTGCTGGACTCCTGGCACTGCTGCAGCCCAGCTCGGGTGTGAGTGTAAACATTGTGAGAAAAGAAGAGAATCAGAACTTTAAGAGTGTATTCGTCACTTCACAAGTGTCCAGAGCTCCATCGAAAGTTAATTTCTCTGAGTTCTGAAGACAAAGAACTATATATTTTTTCTTTGAATCTTCTTCTCTTGTGACTTCTTAATGATCTTTAAAGGAAATTTGGGTGGGTAAATAATGGTCATTGTGTGTGTGTGTGTCCATATTTACATTTCAGTGTAAAGAATCTGAAAGCAATATGGCCAAATTGCCTTTTAACACGCTGAGTGCTCAGAAAAACATGCGTTTCATGTTAAATCACAGGGTCTTACTCTTACCCCAAATTTTCATGAATGATGACAGTAATTAGGCCTCTCTAAATTAAATGTGTTGGTAAAACTCTCAAACTGTTTGCTCTTCTAGACTCATGTGAACTGATGACATGAGAAACATTTTTAAGGAAGAAAGTAGAGAGTATAATTGTTAGATACTGGAAGCTCTCATGGCTGGAGAATGGATGATAGAATGCCATTGGTGCTATTTATCAAGCAGAGACAAGAGCTGGTCTGTGGGAATGCCTCAGCGTTTCAGGCATGAGGGCCTACTTAAAATGCAGGTAGTTAAAATGCCTAACCCTCAGAGTATATGATTCCAAAAGCCAGGCAAGGGGTCTGGGAGTTTGTATTTTAGTATGTTCTTAGGTGAAGCTCATGGTGCTGTTGACTCCAAGGTCAGTTTTAGCCAAAAATACAGAATCATAAGCATATCTGGGGCACCTTTCTAGAAAAAGGCTCATCACAGACATACAGAATCATTACCTCCAGTTTTAATGGAAATTTAACCAGCACACTCATTGGGTTTTTTTTTAAATATAATTTTTTATTGAAAAAAAATTTCCGCCTCCTCCCCGCCTCCCATTTCCCTCCCTGTCCCCCTTTTTCCCCCTCCTCCCTCTCCTCTCC
>NW_026068011.1:3450215-3458909 GCF_014885135.2 Alexandromys fortis | reverse complement strand
AAAAAAAAAAAAAAAAAAAAAAAAAAAAAACACTCATTGGTTTTTATGATGGAGGATCATATTAACTGGGTAAGCATGAATAAACATCTATTCACCCAAGATAGGGAAATAAGGACAATCCAAAATATAATCACAGCAAAGTGTAACCTGTTGAACCAATGCATTTATTGGGCTTGTTTTCAATACACAGAGAGGAGTGGGGCGGTGGTGGCACATGCCTTTGATCCTAACACTCAGGAGTCAGAGGCACATGGATTGCTGAATTTGAAGCCAAACTGGTCTACAGACTGAATTCCATGATAGATAGGATTAGACAAAGAAACCTTGTCTCATGAAATCAAAGCAAAACCAACTGAAAACAAAATGTGGATAGGTAAGTGGTGTCTTATAGGATTGTGGGAGACCCCAGACAGCTGATTCACCACAAATTATCCCCCTATTATAGTTGACCACTCTGGAAATTGGATCATGAAGCTCCCTTTGCAGCTGACCTCCTCCTTTCTTATATATTCTGCTATTTCCTCAGGTTATTTAACCAGATGTGTGGTTGGTAGGGAGGAATGACTCAAGGCAAGGGTCCCATGACCTTCCTTCACTTCTTCTACTGGGGAGTATCAATAGCTTCACTTCATGTGCTAAAGAGGCTACAACATATCCACTCAGAAAGTTTCTATGGTTATTTGACCATTGTATTCTCTACGTCATGATGGAAGTGGGGTAAACAAAACTTCCCCTGCCTGGAGCAAGAAAGCCATACTGTAACATAGGGTAAACTTAGTAATGGGAGATAGAAATCACTTTCAAGGCTTTGTCTTTTGAGAGATGATGGTGATGAATGCAGGTTAAGGAATGCTGAAAGGAAAGTGAGGGGTCTCTTGGCTTGCAAAATGTTCTAATGGAATCTAGAGCAAATTCAGATTAAATTTACAATGGGAATATGGATCTCTACCATAGTTGCATTGGTAGGGTTCTCTGGGGGAGCTTTAAAATACCCAAAAATATTAGACCCAGAGAGTGAGTTGCCGGAGTCTGTATTTTCTAAAGCTGCAGGAATTTTCAGAGCATTTCTAGACATACAGAGGACCAAATAGAAAAGTGAGGAACCTGATCTCCATTTCATCACCAATTACCTACATAGCCAAGGGAAAGCTTTCTGGTGTCTTTAGCATGGATTCATCTTTGGTAAATGGAGGGAAGAAGAGTTGAATTGAATTAGGTTCTTCTTTTTTAGCTTTGGTATTGAATCTATGTTTGAGTAATCTGAGGGAAATAATAAAATGGACAACCTGTGGGTAAACATCTCATTCTAAAACCTACAGGGTTAAGACTTAGGCTTCTACAGTTTTTCATTGAACTCCCTGTGTTCTTAGATTGGGCATGTAGGGCTTGGACCATTCAACTGGTCCCTTCTGAGTCAACAATTCTGTGTCTCTGTATAAGCTGCTTCTATAGCCAGCATCAAGTTGTTTGCTGAAAATAACAGATTAGGCTTTGAAATGTCAGGCAGATATCCTCTGTCAAATGATGTCCTCACCTTGTACTTAACTGCAGTAGTGACTCATCTAATTATAAGAACAACAACTAATTTTCTCTGGAACACTTGGTGTTTGCTATCTTCCAAACATCCTTATCAGAGAGTTAGACTCAATATGGCTATTCTACTTAGGAGGGCATGGCAGCATCAGGAGGCTCCTTCCCCTTGTGGTAGTGCAGTACACTTTCACATTGCAGGCTGGTTGTTTTGTGCCCGGACTTAAAATAGTGACACCACTGGGAATCACATTTGGAACCCTTAAAGTATGTGATTCAGGAGGTCTCAAATAGAGCTGATATTCAGGTTTTTTTTTTTTTTTTTTTTTTTTTTTTTTAAATTCAGACCATGCCTTTCAGCCTTTCAGATTATCTTGTGTTGTGGCTGATGCTTCCCCTCCCCCCCCCCCCCCCCCCCCCCCGCCCCGTGTGTGTGTGTGTGTGTGTGTGTGTGTGTGTGTGTGTTGGCCACAGGTCAGCACCAGTATATTCCTCCATCCTTTTTATATTATAAGATTGGGTCTCTCACTGAATCTGAAGCTTCCTGATTGGCTAGACTGCCTGGCCAGCAAGCCGCAGGAATTTTCCCATCTCTGCCTACCCAGTGCTGGGACTTCAGGCACACCCTGCCACATTTTGCTCTTATATGGGTGCTGGGAGCCAAAAGTGGATCCTCATTTTTCCATAGCCTGCACTTTGGCTCAGTGCTTTGAATAGCCAGGTTCTACCTGATTCTCACACAGAAAAACTAATCCAGGCTCCATTTTGGTGGCTTATTACAAACATAATTGGAACTACACATATAAAGTTGTAGCCCTTTGCCATGCCCCAAAATATTCATCACAGACTGCCATTTTCTTCTAAGTGGACCTTTGGGATGTTTTGGCTATATTTCACAGACATTTTTCATTTTTAAAGTAAAGATTATTTATTTTGCTCCCTGTAAAGGAGTGAAGGGTTTTAAGTATTCCATCAAACCAGGAAGATTATTGATAAGAGGAAACCTTGGGAACTCTACTGCTCATGCTAGCATTGTGACTACGAAACAGTGGCAGTAGCCACATGCCATTCTAAAGCTCATCTGAAATACAAATGACCAGATTTTATGCAGCTAGTACCCAGAGTTTACCAGGTCTTATGTAGCTGGTCGCCGGAATTATCCATCTAGCTCTACTTCACTAGGCTCCAAGGTTCTCAAAAATAAGCATCATGTCTTATCCTTTTTTCTATCCATAACTAAAAAGTACAATGCTTAAAGATATTCTTTAAAAGTGTTCAGATAATTCAGATTATTTTGGGCCCTATGTGTCAGGTAACATATATTTTTTTCAGTATGTTTTATCCATTCTTTGTAAGGGTAAAGTCATTCTAAGCTTGAAGACTAAACCCAACAATATGTATGTGGCGGGGGCATAACCAACTTTTCCTCTTATTTAAACATAAAATAATACTGTTGAGAAAATCATCTGTAAGTACATAATATATTCACTTATGGTGAAAATATAAGTATTAAACACTTCAAATTTTTACTTAAGCTTCCAGGAATACCAACATTCTCATTATAATTATTACAATTATTACTTACTTAATATTGATGTTCCTCAAATACTTTCATAGCCCCTCCTCTATGCATGCACTTAAAGTATGCTCTATAAACCTGTATCCAATGAGAGAATCTATCTAAGGTAAAAGCTCATGTTAATGAAATAAGCAGCCTACCTGGAAAGCATAAAGCTAAATAGAACCAAGAGGCATAGAATTTCCCCATTACTTGCTCCTTTCTGGGAATATTAGTCAAAATGCCGTCTTTAGCTTTATATCACTGAGCAAATTGAAAGGTCAAGCCAAATGGCCATTCAGTTAGATGACAGATTCACTTAGACGAAAGATAGAAAACAAAAGACCTCCTGAGGATGAAAGCAAAGTAATTCTATTGTAGGAAGTTGCTAAGCTGAGGCACATTTGAAGGGCATTATGGAGTAGGGCTCATCCTATGGGCATTAATCACGAGAATAACCTTGGCTGTGGGTTTGTAGCTACTTTCAAGAGTACAGCTGTTCATTCCATCTAGACCTAGTGATGGTCTCCCAAGAGTCAGAGGATGAAGCCAGAATGCATCTGCGACCATGCCTGGCCTGAACCGAAATGGAAACATCTGATGCCCAGGGAGGCAGAGGTGACGCTTTAGAGGTCACTTTGGAAGGAAAAAGGATGTCATTGCTTCAGTTCTTTCTAAGGGGAGTCTCAGGGTGCTGTGAGCTAACTCTGCTGTCTGCTGTATGGGCATGCTGTGACCCCATCTCTGGTCATTATTGGAATGCTTTAGATTTCAGTGCAAAGCAAGCCAGGCACATATTTATAGGTATTAGTTTAGAGCATGTGGTCCAAAGAGAGAAATGATTGCAGGGCATTCCATAAGAAGTTTTTCAGCTTGGGAAGGATTTGTGACAGTGCTGTTTGTCAGTGGAACTGGGAGGCCTCTCCTCACTCTAGAACAGTGGGAGAAAGAAGTGGTGGTGGCTGCAGCAGACGTGGTGAAGAGTTGAGGATATGTGCTGAATGAATATGCTACCCAGGTCAAAACATTCAGGTACCGAATGCAGAAAGATTGAAGTAGACATCAAGAAGCAAGGGTATGAAAGCAGATGTTGACAGATGTCACCCCTGGATGATGGAGGGACCCAGGCTTTTACCTGGTCTGGAAATGGGTGTACATGCTCCTAGGGATATAATATGGAAAAAAGGAACTATACTTTGCACTCATATTCTAACTTGGACACTAAAAGGAGATTTGAAACCCTTTGAGTAAACTTCAAGGAGGCAAGAGAGCAGATCTGTAATAAAGGGCGAGAGAGAGAGAGAGAAAGAGAGAGAGAGAGAGAAGAATAGAATAGAGATCAGGAAGAGCAAGGTGGGATGGGGCTTGGGAAGGTTCTAGTTTGCAATACAAGTGAGAGGATGGAGAACTTGCAAGTAGGAAGGGCAGAGACTGAGCTGTTTAAGGGCTTGAACTTTCATTTTGGTCACTTATTTAGGACCTTTGACTGTGAGAAGAGGACCTCCTCAAGGCTTATGTAATCCATTTACGTGAACTCTGAAGTTGGATTACATGTATCTAGTTCACAACTCTTCTTCTCAGATGGTACCCATTACAGAGATGAATGCCTGGGTTTTCATCCCAGAGTTACTGTAGATTACTATACTCCTTTGAATATAGTCTATAGTCTGGATCCTATAGATGGATTGCTTAGGTACTTGGCTCAAGTCCAGGATGGAGGGCATGTCTTGAGACTTAGTTAAAACTGGGAGACTGATGGAAAAGTGAGTGCCAAAAGAGGCCATGACTACAGAGCATGCCACATGATTAATATAAAGGGGCTTCTGGAGTGATCGGATCTTCCAGTTCCAGGAGGAGGTAGCTGGGATAGCTGTAGTTAGAGAAAATAGTCCCCTGATTACAAACCCAGATTTTCTCCTCTTTGACTGTTTACCTGCAAACTCTTGTGTACTTGTTGAACATGAAGTGGCATCCTACATATTCTTCTGCATGCCTTGTACCACATTTAATTCTCCTGTTCCTCTTATTTATTTTCCTTGTCTCATACAATTTAATATTGATAAGTAGACTTTGGACTATACATATTTTTATTTGTTAAAAATATGGACCTATTTCTGATCCATTTAACTGTTTATTCGTTTATTGTTTACACCATGTATGTGGTGTGTCCTGCACATGTGTATGTGTGCTGGTTTGTATGCACCTGTGTGAATGGACATAGAGACCTGGTTTTGATTCCAAGTGTCATCCTCAGTCAATCCACAGTTTATATTGAGACACAGTCTTTCACTAAACCTGGAACTCATCATTTCAGCTTGTATGCCAGCCTCCCACTTGCCTTAGCATGGTCTGCTTCTGCCTTTGCATTTGTTAAGTTTATAGATGGATTGCTATGACCACCTACTGGGGGATATTCATACTGTGAACTCTGAGTTTGCATTTGTGTTAATTAAATAAAATTAACCTTGCGTCAGGAGGCCTGTCGCAACTAGTCAACAGAGAGCAATCATAGAGCACCAGAGAGGATGTGGGAGAGATAGAGAGACACAGGAAGTAGTAGGGTGGGGTTTAGAGTAGCACAGATTGTTGTGGTTTGAGAAAGTAGAAGTATGGGTATTCTGTGGACACCAACAAGGAGAGGTTAGCTAGTTGCTAATCAGTCTGCCTGAGCTCTCAGCTTTTGATGCCAGCTTTTGAATCCTGAGTCTTACTCATAATTGGAATGATAGAGGTTTAGTTAAAAACACCTTTAGTGGCAGCAGCAACAGGGCTGGTGCCTGAGGGAGCAGAATTCTCACTGGGGTGCACCCTGAGTAGCCAGGGTACTGCTAGAGAAACAGGCTGGGGACTGTGGAGTGGCAATTGCTACCTGAGATAACAGTAGATTAAGGCACAGCCACTGCGCTGAAGTTAAAACAACAACCTCCTGGCATTTATATGGGTTTCAGGGATTAAACTCCAAGCATCATACCTGGACAGCAAGCAGATACAAACTAAGTCATTTCTCTAGCTACTGATATACTTAATTTTAACCAAATAATTTTGACATAAGCACCATAATCTATATGCCATTCAATTCTTATTATTAAGGTACTTTGGAGTATTTGACATACCTGCAGAAATTAATCCTTGATGCTCATCAAGTTTCAGTCTAAACCAGGATTAACAATCCCTTTCTGTGCAGGAATGGACACCGTCTCTTCCTGACTTGCATGCTATGTACTATCTGTCACTATTCATTAATTTTGCCTTTGTTGTGCAAAAGCAGTCACAGACAATACATACAATGATAAATATGTGTTTGAGTAAAGGTTTATTTACAAAACCAGATGATACAGTAAAAAATTATTTGCAAAACAGAGGAGTAAGAAAACAGAGGATTTGGGACTTAGTCTAGGGACATTCGTTGTTCTTATGTAGCTTCCAAAGGCTGACAAGAAAGCCCAGTTGCTAAGGAGCATCTTAATTAGATCAAGTGTTAAACTTTCATGGAGGGAAACAGATGAATTCTTAGAACAATTGCTTTGTTTTCTCAGCAAAAGATTCTCACAGGTTGGCTTTCAGTGACATAGTAAGACTTGGAGAAGTAGGGACTCATAATGACAGAGATTCAGGAAGATTCAGGATGGCAGGGATGCCTTGAAGTGCTATTTCCATATTCAAGGACTTACATGGGAGCCATCGTGGTCTCAGAAATGAATACTCTTTATTTTTTATATATGTGCGTGTATTTGGGGGTGCTGGTGCCTGTAGAAGGCTGAAGAGAGCATCAAGTTCCCTGGAACATCAGTGACAAGTTTCAAGTGTCATTGGAAATGTACATCTATGTATCTCTACACTTAATTGCATATACAGACATGTTTCGTCTACCCTCACATATTACAATAGTACATAAAACAATAGTATGTGGTAAGTAGTGAGGGCTGTACAGATAGTAAGCCTAATTCCTGTGGATCATTAAAAGTAGGAAGTCTTCAGAGACTTATGGACTATGAATTTACTTTGGCATAATGCTAGGAATTTAATTGGTAAGGTATTTTCTATAAAGGATTAGGCTCTCCATAAACCCCCAAAGACAATCCGGGATAAAATGAAGTCTCTGGGCCATCTCTTATGAAATTAGAATCTTGGACAAAAGGACAGATCCTTTAATGGTGTGATTGGTGAGACTCCTAGGTGTGGCCTTACCCCACTCTTCCCTTTGTGACCAGGCTGCGGAAAAAGATTGCTCTCATTTACCCATTAGGATCTTCAAATGTTCTTGGACACCCCCAAATACTAGATGGCTTAACACAGCTCACATCCATCACTAGAGGCAAGATCTAGTGTTCGCACACCACCTCTGTTCAGCCTACATATATGTAAGTCAACATCTGTTAGGAACTAGAATGTGAAGGTTTTATTTACTTTCACAGGACTGAGGGAAGAAAAATAATACCAGGGAGTAATGACACTTCACTTCTTTGATGTGAAGATAGAGAAAATGAAATCTCAGGAGGTCTTTGGTAATTAAAAGGGGATTATATCTATTGCATGACTTGAGATAACATAAGAGAAGCCTCTGCTATCCTTTTCACATAACAGCACTTTATTGATGAAGCAGCTTCAAGAACGCATTAGGCGATGTTTTATTGCATTATTTTAAGCCACTGAGGTTTTTATATATGAAGGGTATAGATTTATGCTGAGTGATTCAGCGAGGAAGCAGGCACATCAATTTGTTCATGAATTTGAGCTGGTGATTACCTCCATTAAAGTCACCAGGGCAGACTGATCACTTTAATTTAGGTGGAGGCATGCATACAGCATTTGCTAGTGGTGCGTGCATCCCTAAGAACACAAGCAGAGGAGCTATTTTGCACCCAGAGGAGCCCTAGACAAGCAGATTTGTGTTGTCATAGGTGTCTCACTATAGATGAAGGCACAAGGACTGATGGCAGTACTGTAAAGAAATTTCTCTGCAGTTCTGTGTAGCAGGATTCTGCATCTGGTTCACTTGGTTCTCCGTTTGCCAAATGCTGACTTGATGTAAAACTGTAGAATAAAGGGAGGGAATCGGCATGGGAGAAAATTAAGTATTAAACATGTGTAAAATTGCATAGAAAACCGAGAATATTTGGAGTATGAAATGAAATAAATTGTATCAAAATACACCGAGTCACTTGACCAGGAACTATGAGCCTCCTAGCATGGATACTGGGAGCTGAACTGGACCCCTCTAAAAGAGCAGCAAGAGTTCTTAACCTCTGAGCTATCTAATAATCTCTGAATCTATCACTATTTATCTTTGTCTCCCCTTCATTTTGCTAAGTAATACTTATAAAATTATGAACTTTTAAAATTTGTCACACATGAACCTCTGTATCTATAGGTTTAGTGTCCAAGAATTTAATGACCCAGGGATTGAAAACACTAGCAAAAAATTACATTGATACTGAACATAAACAAATTTTTCCCCTTTAAAAAAGAGATTTATTTGGGTTCTCCTTCTTATTTAGCTTCTCTAAGAACCCGAATTATAGGCTCAATGTCCTTTATTTATGGCTAGAAACCAAATATGAGTGAGTACATCCCATGTTCCTCTTTTTGGGTCTGGCTTACCTCAC
>NW_026068011.1:3321307-3448591 GCF_014885135.2 Alexandromys fortis | reverse complement strand
GGGGGAGAAAGAGAGTTTGCAGGGTATCTCATTCAGTTGCTTTTCATGACTCTGAACCTGGACCTCACTGAGTTGGACTACTGGTCACAAGCTCTAGGTATGGTCTCGTTCTATACCTACTGCTCAGTGCTGTGATTTCAGGTACAGGCTATCACACCTTGTTTACATAGTAAGCACTTTACCATAGTTGAGCATAGTTCCCAATGTCTCAGATTCTCTAATCTTATGGTCAGTAAGCACACAATTTAGTGCTGGTTGCCTAGTTTCCTCCTTTTCCCAAGGACATCTTGTTCTAGGCACAGCAGCCATGTGGAGAACACTGGCTCAGTCTTTTCAGCATTTAGTTCCCCAGTCAATCCTGCTCAAAGGTTCTGGAGGAGGACTCCTTTTCACTGTGGATATAATGCAATTGGTTTACCAAATAGCTATGCCTACCATGCTTATCGCCCATCCAACTTTCAGACATCCCACATCAATTTTAATAGCCCCAAATTTAATATCTTATGATAAACTTTATTGTTTTCTAGGCTTCCAGGAGGGTTGATATCTCTTGTTGTCTCAGTTAAGCTGTAAATAATTCAGCAATAGAGAAAGAAAAGGCCACATCCAGCTGGGAATGGACATCCCATAATGTCACCTACTTCGTTGATTCAAGCAGGACAAAAAAAAAGTCTCAAATCTAATCAGACTGCATAATGTCTTCGAGGCTGTAGTCTATGCTCTATTTATGGTCTATTGTCTGTTTTTTTTTTTTTTGCTTATGTCTAATGACATTAGTTCTTCATTTGTTCCCTCTGAGAAGTCCCATTGTACTAAAATGACCATAGGAATGAGTCATGCTTCAAAAAATAGGGTATTTTATTCAGCTGAGAAGATTCTGCTTTCATTGACTTGTAGTTAAAGAATAGACGATCAAGACCATTCATGAGGCATTTGCTGCGTGCAGTACCCTTAGGCTGGTGGGAACGTGTTGGTTGAAGGTTTTTATTCATGAAAGCTACCTAGAAGATGAAGCCATGGGGTCATCTGCTGACAGAGCTGTATAAAAATCAAAACTCAGGAAAATCTGTTCAGAGCCATGATTACGGCAGTGGCTTGTGGGAGAAGCAGAGGAATAAAAGCCATAATGAAACCAGGAAGGTAGGAGTTTGGATGGCTTCCACGACCAGTTTCAAAAACACACTCTGCCTTCTGAGATTCTGAAGTCCTTAGAGTGCTATCCGGAATCTGCTCAGCATGTCTCCAAGTACAATAGAAGAAAAATGGAATTCTGATTTTAAGTGGAATTAAACGTAGGAGTACTTTGCAGAGTAGAGGCTGCCAGACATTAGGATTTGTGCATCTGTGGAAATTAAAGAGAATAAATAATCGGAGGACAGTGGAGAGTGCCAGCTGTCTGTTTCTGCACACTGTTGCCAGCTCTGTCCCTCCTGCCAGGTTCTGTTCCATGGTGAGTTTCTACCTTACACTGAAGTTACAATGAAGTTATTTAAACAAAGGGCAGAAAGATACAAGAAGAAAAGGTTATCACTGGTGTTGGAGGTTCTTCTGTCTATGTGTTGCTTTCATTGTTGAATAAAGAAACTGCCTTGGCCTTTTGATAGGGCAGCACTTAGGTAGGTGGAGTAGACAGAACTGAATGCTGGGAAAAAGGCCAGAGAGAGACACCATGAAGCTCTTACCTGAGACTGACGCTGGTTAGAATCTTTCCCAGTAAGCCAACGACCTCATGGTGTTACATAGATTGGTAAAAATGGGTTGAATCAAGATGTGAGAGTTAGCCAATAAGAGGCTAGAAATAATGGGCCAGACAGTGATTTAATTAATACAATTTCTGTGTGATTATTTCAGGTATAAGCCGGTGGGCAGCCAGGACAGAACAAAAAAGTCCCCACTCTACCTACTACATATCACCTTCTGGATTTTACTGTTTGGCATTTCTTTCTTGTGAAAACATTTGGTTGTTCTCAGTCCCAAACCCTTCCTCTGCTCCCAAGCCTGCTTCTGCTAGGAAACCCACAGGCAGCATTGGTCTGAACACGACAATCTTCTGTGATTGACCTGCACACTAACTTGTGTGCAAGCTTCAACTCCAACTTTACTTAGACTTTTCTGGTTTATATTAAGCTTTCTTTTTTTTTTTTTTTTAACCCACTAAGGTGTAAAAAAGGTTTTCCATAGCTGGTGGTATGGGCATGGGTGCTAAATCTTTTTATTGTAAAGTTTATTTTTTAAACGATATCTCAAGTTATTATAGTAGGTCATCACAAGTCAACAGTTTCAATTGTTCTGAACAGCTGTCCAGTCTTGTTTGTTTTATATCCTTACCTATTTCTCCAAGTCATAGAATTGTAAGAAATGCCAGCCATCTTACTACTTTGATCATCAATATGCTGATTATCTCTTTAAATTAAAAAAAAAAGAACTATGTGTGTATGTATTGGGGGAGATATTTGCAAGAGTAGAAGTACATTTGGAAGCCAGAAAAAAAAATTCAGATACCCCTGGAGATATAATTACAGTAGACTGTGATTTACTGGATATGGGGTCCATGACTTTAACTCAGTTCCTCTGGAAGAGCGAGCAGTTAGCACTCAATTTTGCTGAGCCATCCCCCCAACACGCCCCTCTTTTTTTTTTTTTTTTACAAGGTTTCTCTGTAACTTTGAAACCTGTTCTGGAACTAGCTCTTGTAGACCAGGCTGGTCTCAAACTCACAGAGATATGCCTGCTTCTGCCTCCTGAGTGCTGGGGTTAAAGGTGTGCTCCACCACCTCCTGGCCCCCTGTCTCTTTTAAAGCAATCAATATATTATCATCATGCTTCTTAAATATGAATAACTCCATAGTAACAACATTTTGCTTCATAAATATACTTTATGCATTTATTGATTTATATATTTGCATATATTTGTAGCTTATTTAATTCAGAATATGAACAAGGTGTTATGACATTTCCTCCACCCATTTCTTAATACCAGTATTTTCAGGATAGCAGTCTTGATGTTCCTTTCCACACTCATTTTTATCTTTTATATTCTCTTTCAAATTTGAATTAATTATACAAGCTGAACAGTTTTAGGTTATTTTTTGGTGGGGAAAAATGTTTCATAGATAGCGCTATGGCTATCCTAATTACTTTTTTTGTTGCTGCCAAAAATACTGTGGCAAATGCAACTTAAGGAAGGGTGGATTTATTTGGCTCACAGTTTTAAGATATAGTCTACTGAGGTAGGAAAATCAATGTAGTGCTTACTTAAGTCACCTGATCACATTGCCATCACAGTCAGAAATCAAAGGACACTGAATGCTTTTGTTCAGCTAATTTTCTCTAATCCCCTGGAAGATGCAACCCCAGGGAATGGTGCTACCCATACTTGAGAGAGTTATTCCACTTCAATGAAACTAATCTAGAGAATTCTTCACTGGCATGCAGAAGCTGACCTTGTCTTAGTAATCTCGCACAGATGAGCCTGGAGGCTTGTTTCCTAGGTGATACAAGTTCCTGTCAAGGTGATAATCAACACTTAACTGTCACCATGCCCTTCCATGGGAAACACCATCTGGTTCTTGTTTACTTCTCCCTTTTTCTTATAGCCATTAAGAAACCAGAACTGTTATTTTTGATGCAAGAGAATATTAACCCAGCCTTGGTTTCAGGAGTACTTTAATTTTTTCATGTTGGTGTTATGAAGCACTGTTTAACTGTCCACTCTTTTCAGGAATGTGACAGTAAGTCTGTCTCACATACCAAAGAACAATCAAGCTACCACATAAAACAAATATTTTATGGTAGAAAGAGTTGTTCCACATCAATATAGAAAGAATTTAATTGAAGATTAAAAGAACAAATTTAAATAAATATATTTCTGAAAAATTGCCCACACTTTTCTGATTTTTCTTGGACTACCATGAACAAGGGGCCTGCATTTAGGGTTCACAATAAGAACCAGAATGTAGAAACTATTGATTAATATCATAGAGTGGATACATACTGATTAGAAGGTATGGTGGAAATTTGTATAGTCAAATAATCACAACTCAATTTAAGTATCTCCCATGAAAGTCATATTCCCAGTCATGGTACATGGCAGCTTCTACACACTCATGTTAATAGTTATTCTTTAATGATTCACTCAATACATATGGAATACCTGTATTGGGTACTAAATTAGTTGCTGGCAATGTACAGTAAATAAACATACAAAAAATATTGGGTTCTGGAGACATGGTTTACCCTGTAAGACCTAGTACTGCTCTTTGAGAAAACCCAAGTTTGGTTTCTAGCACTTGCATAGGGCACCGCCTATAACTCCACTCACTGGGGGATCTGACACCTCTGGCTTCTGCAGGTACATGTACTCATGTGCATACACTCACACACAGAAACATAAACATACTCTTAACTAAAAGTAAAATAAATCTTTGAAATACTAAACTGCAGAATAGAAACCATGAAATACAGCTAAAGGAAACTGAGCTTGATAGACTTCAGTATTAGCCCTTGTATCACTTCTCCAAAGCTATGTTCCCCTTTGCACTTGGTGTCCTTTACTGTGAGTACGAGACACTTGGCTTTTCTCAGTTTTATTTTAAAAACTCACGGTACTGGGGAAGGCTCTCAGAAGAATTTTAAATATGGGTGACAAAAAACTAGAAGACAATACTTGCAACTCATTGGAGCTATAATTTTGGCAGTTTATATTTCCATTGTAATAAACATAAAGTATCCCCCATCTTTCTTACCAATCTTCAAAAAGCAATTCTTACCCTGATGGTGCACTGAAGTCATTTTGGAAAGTATTCCTACTTCACCATCCATGTGTTCCCAGCTACCGATGTGAACACACACCTATGCCTGCAGATAGCAGGCTAGAGGTTAAACTCTCCATTCCAGCTCTGCCTTCCACCACTTTCTTGCACTGCCCAGCTCAGGTTTCTTTCACCTTAGGAATTATGCAAATGTGTGGCCATTTTAATTTCCTTGAGCATTAGGGGATCTGCCAGGGAAGCAGATTGTTTTAGAAACCATAGACACTCTGAGTACAAAATGAATGTGGCCCAGAGGTGCCAGGGTACTTTTCCTCTGCTAGTCACTTGTTCTGCTTGTGCTGCTCCCAGCCCACACTGCCCCTCTCCTCCCTTTTAGCCTCTCTAATCCTCAATCTTCTGTCTTCTTGACAACAGTCTGATGGGATGGATCAGAGTTTTAATGGCAGCTTTGTGTACTGTTGACCTTGGCCAATCAATCTGACCTTGTATTATCAAGTCTCACACCTTGATGAGAAAAAAATAACCTAAATAGGGCTGCTTGTTCTGGAAAGTTGAAATATTTTTTTTGTTTTATTTTTGCTATTTTAAATTGTTTAATGTTCTTGAAAAAATAAATATGTATACTTTTATGGTAGATTTGGGCTATATAATTTTCGATGTACTCCACCAGTCATACTGTCTTTCTATACACCAGTCTTATCTGTTCATGAGGGCATTGCATTGAACAATTGGTAGACTGGAAGATGTAGATTCCATTTGTAGATAGCTTTAATTTGGCATATGATAAGTCTTTTCAATGCAAATCATCACATGTAGCATTTCTTTCACTGAAAGAATCAAGGATGGATGCAGTCAAGTGTGTGGTATTTTTGACTGAATGATGAGTGTTTGGGGCTCATAAGAAAGTGAGCACAAATCCAGGAAGTACAAAGGAGAGACATATCCAAAGTACGTCATTTAAAAACCATACTTGTGTAAACTATACTTGAGGATCTTGAAGCAGTAGTTTCTTCTTGGCAGTCTATTCTCCTGGTAAACATACCCGAATTCACTAAGTGGTATCCCAGGGTTGAGCACAGCCGAGTGACCTTATTACACTTGTGGTGGGATGCTGGAAGTGAATAACACCTTTCTGAAAAGCACAGGGTCACACTTCCTTTTCTTTCTCTCTTTTTCAACTCAATTTTCACTTGACTCTCCTTTCACACAGGTTGCCAATTTGGCCTGTTCCATCTCTAATAATGAGGAAGGGGTGAAATTAGTCAGGATGGCAGCCACCCAGATTGACAGCCTATGTCCACAGGTAAGTACCCTTCACTTTGCTTCCAAAGTCCCTTGGTATCCTAAGAGTCATGACCCCTCTATACATAACCTCTCTCTCTTTACCTTCCCCCCATCCATTGCACTGTGGTATGCAGGTATGTTTATGTGCACATGCATATGGAGTCCAGAGGTCCACTCCTATTATTACCTGCATTATTATTATGTATTTTTATCAAGTGTCTCTTAGTAGATCTGAAGCTCATGGATTTGGCTAGGCTAACTGATCATTGTGCCTCAGAGATCTAGTTTCTGCTGCATCCTGCCAGGCCAGGTTATAGGTGTGTGCTGCCACTCCTGGCTTTTTGTGTGCTCTAGGCTTCCAAGCTCAAGCCCTTGTAGAAGTCACTTTATCCTCCATGCTGTCTCCTCAGCCACTTAGAGCTCCATTATTTTTCAACTGGAATATGTTAACTGCCAATCCAGAAACATTTAAAGTTTTACCTTTCTCAAAAAGAAATGCCAACCATTCAGTGTATTCAGGATTACTGTGGCAATTACCACCATTCTTTCTGCTATTGACTTTATTCTGTTTGTTTGGAGTTGTGGTTTAAACATTCTACATCTATTTACCTTATCTCAATAAGTAAATTATAGGCTTGCACATGCAGAAAATAAGGGATATATTTCTCATACTTCTGTGCTGAGAAAATTAGACTTGTCCAGCAAACACTCTTTGAAGTCTGAAGCTAATTACTGTATCTTCAAAAGAAGCAGCAAAAAGTAATGGTGGTTTCTAACTTCCTTTGTCTTTAGTGTTTCTGATTGTGCTGAATACTGACAACTCATTTATCTGCAGTAACTTCTAGGTCTGTGGTTCCAACCTGTGCTTTGACCTGCTTGTCTCGCTTCTGGAGAATGTGATCTTCAGGACCCTGTGTTTTCTAACCAACAGGTCATCAATGCTGCCCTCACCCTGGCTGCCCGGCCACAGAGCAAAGTTGCGCAGGACAACATGGATGTCTTCAAAGATCAGTGGGAAAAGCAGGTCCGAGTGCTGACTGAGGCTGTGGATGACATCACCTCCGTGGATGACTTCCTCTCTGTCTCAGGTAATCACCTGCAGGCCTGTTCCCAGAGAGCTGGAGGAAGCTAACAAGATAAGACATATCTCAGCAATGATATAGGTTTGTGATTCAAGGCCTCTCTTTGGCCTTTGAGTTTTCAATCATGCTAGCAAATGTGATTACAAAACCCTCTTGAAAAATTCTTATCTCAAGACACCGAGTGGGGCATTTGAGGGAAAAGCTCTAACTTTCTGATGAATAGATTGTAACAAAGAGCTTACAGTCCATTTTAGATTTTGCATTTTTTTTTGTTAATCAGGATGAATTTTCAGCATACCTACACTACTCATATACTTGAATTGGTTAATTTACTTGACTTATGTCTTAAAATAGACAATTACTTATTCTGTTACAGTTATGTGAAGAAATTCACATTGTTGACTCTATAATATAACCTGCAATTACTGAGAAAAAAAAGGCTCCATGAGGGACTGACTACCTTCGGTTTTCCTGTCAGTATGTCTATGGGAAATTATCTTAAATTAATTGATATGGAATGTCCAGCCCATTCATTGTGGGCAGTATTATTCCCTACCTGTACTGTATGAGAGTGGGAAACTTATGCTAAACACAAGCAAGCAAGTCAGCATGTGTGTACCCACTTACCTCTGCTTTTGATTGTTGATTGCGACTAGTTTAATGCATTCCAGCTACCACAGGCTCAGGGTCTGTAATATGCCTGGTTCTCTCCTGTTTACTTCAACTCTCACCAAAACTCTATAAAGTAAGTATAAATATTTACTAGTGTTCCTTTGAAAAATGTTAAGTCATCGAGAGGGTATGTAGTTATAATTAATGAGGCCCATGGTATTTAAGTGCCCGGCTAGCTCAGTCGGTATAGCATGGTACTCTTAATTCCAGGGATCTGAGTTTGTGCCCCACGTTAGTCACAATTAGCAAGGTCCACGGTAGTCTGGAATAAAGGATAACAAACATTTATTTCTGGAAAAACTCACAATAAGGGTAGACAGTCATGGTCATCTATGAGAGCTGAAAGCTGTGAACACAACTCCGACCACCACCAAGAGGGCAAGCATGCTTTTTGTCTGTGCTTATCTGTCCACAGGGAGTACTTCAGACCACTTCTTAATGGGGTGAAAGCCAAAAGGCTATTGGCTGAATGAATTCCCACAACAGGGGTAGACAACTCTGAAAAAAAGAAAAAGCATGAAAATCCAAACTATCCTCTTTTTAGAAAATATACAGTGTTCTCAATAAATTGGGGAAGATTTGAAATTTCTTTCCTTCTTTTTTGTATACGATTCCTCTTACACTTTAGCTCCTGTCTTCACTTCTAGGATCTTCAAGTTTCAAATCTGTCACCTTCTTCCTTAGCTCGTCTTGTTTTCCATTCCTTAGATGCTTGGTTTTAGACAGTATATTAAAGTAGCTATCCATGGGTTTGACTGATTAAAGGACACAACATGTCACCATCCCTAGAGTATTTGTTTGCTGAGGGTTGAGCCTTACCATTGTAAAGGCCACTCAGCACACATCTCATTGCTGAGAAGTGGTAAGAGGGGCTTGTTGACCATTAGAGAGCTGTGTATTGGCGAATAGAAAGGTAGCCTCTAATGCTGGTTTTGGTGACTAGTCACTTTCTAGTTTTGTTCCCCCAGAATGACTCCCAGTAAGAGGTAGGAAGCTGTTCACCAAGTCTCAGCTCACACACCACACACAATCCTAACACCTCCTGGAAAACTTCCTGTGAACTGCCTACATATCAGTAGAAAGTATTCATCCACCACCCTGTCAGAGAGAAATCATTTCAGAATTCAAAAGTTTCCCCAACTTATTATTTTCTTCAAATATGTGTCCAAATTTTTCTAAAGGTGAAAGAAGCAAGGCTTTGGGCGGCTGGGGGAGGGGTGTCTTATCTCAGTCTTTGTGAATAGCACCAAGCTTTCCTTAATTTTCTTCCCCTGAGGCCTGCCTCTCTGCCACCTTTCTTCCTGCCATTCCTTTGTGCATCTCATTATTACCTCCAACAAGAAAAAGCTTTGGCTCCTGCTGATAACACCGTGCAGTACAACCCTAGTGGTGCAAATGCTGCTGCATGCCACGACAGGAAAATGAACAGGCACTGTCAGGGAGCCAGGTTGGCAGAGCCTGCTGGAGCATGCCTGTGGAGTCAACAATCAGGCAGCGGGCACCTTTCTGTAGACAGAGTTTGACAAATATACAGGGCCCACTCTGTTCTTGCTGATAGCTCCGGACACAGCCAGATAGTTGAGGAAACTACTTCCGGACTCCTCTCTGTGTTGGAGTCAAACATTTGCATTGGTAAATTTCAGGTTTGACCCAAAAGGTATTTTAGAATTATATCAATGGCATTTTGTGTATCAGTTTCTTCTTAAGGGAGTCTTCTGGCAGGAAAGGCAATATAAAAATAATAATACACAAACTCATAGACACACTAACCCTTATACATATATTCGAACACATGTATTTAACATGCATACTCACACAGACTCACAAGTCACACATATACATGCTTTCAAGCACATATACAAACTCACAATGTATATATACATGTACATACACATTATTTCTAATGACTATAGTTTTTCCTTTTTTATTCCACACTAACTGAACTCATACATATGAATGGATACTTTGTTCATACAAAACACCACAAAATTGAAGAGCAATGAAGTTGGCAATTAACATCACAGGAGCATAACAATGTTCTGTTATAAAGATTTAGGCTCATAAAAATGTGAACTGGCTGAATTAGAACATTCTAACCTTTCTCATTGGGCAAAAAGTACCCATTTTAATAGTTCCCTAGAATGAATGCCTCGGCATTAACTTTGTGACAGTTTAATTCTTAGGTTTGACTCTCAAAATTATAGAGAACTAAGATTTGTAAAAACTCATTAATTCCACAATGGTCAAGACTTTTGTTTGTCTTTCCTTCTTCCTCCTCCTATCAAAAGCCAAAACCAAACAAACAAAACTCTAGGATCCGGAATTTGTTTTCTTTGGCGATATTCATCCTGTAACTGGTTTTGAATACGAACTTCAAAATAAGCTTTGTGGTTCATATGTTTTTTGATTGCCATTGATTTTGCTTTGTTAGGTAACAAAATTACATTTTTTTCTGAAATATTAAAGGCTGCAAAAATCCAAAAGAGAACATCATACAACTGTGGCAAACACTTGTTTTCTGGTGTTTAGAAACCATACTTGGCAATTAGTGCGGTAGTTGTGGCACACCACAGGTTTTCTTCACTAAGCCACCTGCGGAACACACTAGCCTTATTAGCACTGAAACCCCTGCTCTTTTTTATTCAGAACAGGATTTCTCAACTTCTTTCAGGAGTTGTTCCTCTTTAAAATATTTGAGAATAAATGTGCACAATAGAGCTATTCCCTGAATGGACATGTTGACCTAGCCACTTTTCCTTGAGTATATGCTGGGTGCATTATCTTGGCAGAAATTCAAAATTGAATTCCATGTGTCTTCTGTCTTCAAAGAATTCACCACACTCCTTGATGTATGTGAGGCGGATGTTATTCCAAGCACACTGGTGTAAGGATAAAGAGAGTACAAGTAGAAGTTATGCCACAAATCCAAGAATTCATGAAGACACCAAGAATTGTCTTTTGACCCAAAGGTTCTTGTCGCCATGGGCAGATGCAGCTTCTTTTCAAACACATTTCTGTCACTTAGATTAGCAAAATACAAATATATTTGAAGATAGTCTGACCTCAGTGGCTTTTCCATACATATGCCATCAATTAGTATAATGCTATTTTGAGCAAATTCTGACAAGTTTACAAATAATGGGCATTAGTAGTTGGAGGAAGGTTGAGAATATCTGAGCAAACTATCTTAACATTTTTAAAAACTTAAGTTCAGAGTGGAGTCCTGCACCTCTAATCCTAGTGATGAGAAGCAGAGGCAGGTGGATCTCTGTGAGTATGAGGCCAGACTGGTCTACAGAGAGAGTTACAGGACAGCCAGGGCTACATAGAGACACTCTGTGTCAAAAAAAATTGAAAGTAAGTTACTTAGTAAGTGAGAAGGTAGAAAAAAGTATTAATTATACTATTTTTAGTGATCTAATAAATTACCTGATTTTGTTGATTAAAAACATTTTTGTCATAATACCATCTTATGGTGCTTTCCTGAAAATGATCAAAACTGTTTTTCTAAATAATAGTATGCTTCCTTTTTCTTCCTGTATTTAATACATTAGATGCAACTTCCCAGTTTGTAAAATAATTAGAATTATTGTTTTTAAAAGCTCTGATAGCAATATAATTTATTGGATCATAAATGAATATTTAAGATTTTTTTGTAAAAGTATTAGTTCCAGAAAGATTAACAACATAATTAGCAGGCTTTATTGCGTTGCAGTCTGTTGCAAAATACCATCTTTTCCAATAGCAGAGAAAAGCAAAAGCTAGCCTGTTCTTACACTGCTATATCATTTCCAGAAGTATGTCAGTATGAACACATGTTTTGCACAGGAAACCCCTCCTATTCACTTCCTTATGGGGGCCAGGGCAGTGTATGATTATTTCAAGGAAGCCATCTGTAGGAAAGGAGGCTATGGCAGTCAGCTTTTTCTATTCAAAATACCCTATATTTTCATGCGCATCAGCCTTTTCCTAGGGTGTCTGCTCTGCTGAGTTCACAGGATGCAGTCTGGATCCCAGGAAGGGATGGTTACCAGGGCATCCTTCATAAAAATAAAATCGTCTTCCATCTACATTCTCACAATTTCACTTTGCTGTTTCACTCAAGACAATATCAGCATTATAAAAGTTTGCTTCAGCCGGGCGGTGGTGGCGCACCCCTTTAATCCCAGCACTTGGGAGGCAGAGGCAGGCAGATCTCTGTGATTTTTGAGACCAGCTTGGTCTACAAGAGCTAGTTCCAGGACAGGCTCCAAAACCACAGAGAAACCCTGTCTTGAAAAACAAGAACAAAAACAAAAACAAAACAAAAACAAAAAAAAAACCAACAACAAAAAAAGTTTGCTTCTGTAAGTTTAAGAGAGCTGATTACTAGCCAGTATTTACAGATACCTTTCTGATTTTTCCATTTTAAAATATACTTGAAATTAAAGAACAATAGAATGTAGAAAGAAAAAAACCCAGGGCAGGCAGGATGACTCATCAGGAAAAGCACTTTCTATTTCACAAGTCTAATGACCTGACTTTGGTCCTTAGGACCCTTGTAAAGGTGAAGGAGAGAATGACTCCACAGAGTTGTCATGAACATGTTGAGCCTTGATTTCTCTCTCAGACACAATAATAATAATAAATTTAATGAACTAAAAAAGAAACAATGATTTGAGTGGAGTAATATAATAAAAGATTGAAATTAATGTTTACTTGTGTATAGCAGATTGTATTGACTGAGGTTTCTCTCCCACCTAGTCCTGCAGCCATTCAGCACCAAAGAAATACACAGACGTCTATATTAGTTTTAAACAGATTGGCCCATTAGCTTAGGCTTCTTATTAACTAATTCTTACATCTTAAATTGGCCCATTATTATTGTCTATGTTAGCCAATGGCTTGATACTTTTTTGGGGAAGGCAGTCACATTTTGCTTCTTCTGAGGCTGGGTCATGACTGAAGACTGCGTTTCCCTCTTCCCAGCATTCTCGTTGCCCCACCTCTACTTCCTGCCTGGTTGCCCCACCTATACTTCCTGGCTACTGGCCAATCAGCATTTATTTAAAATACAAGTGACAGGTACAGAGCATTATCCCATTGCAAGATTATACCCAACAGTTTCTAATCAGTCCCCTAAGTAATACAAATCTACCTCTAAGTGCTTATTCTTTATTAAAATGATTTTTATTAATATTTTTCATACAATATGTTTTACTTATGTTTCCCTCATCCCTCCCTAGCTCTCCTACTTTCCCTTCCACCAGCTTCACGTACTCCCTCTTTTTCTTATTAGGAAAAGGACAAAAACAAAACAAACAAACAAAAAACAAATACGACAAAAACAAATGAAACAAGCAAATAGTCCACTTCCTTTACAAGTTTAAAACAAGGAGTCCATTTTGTGTAGGTCAACTACTTTTAATCATGGGGTCTACCCTGGAATGTGGTTGATATACCCAATGAGACTCCATTGGAATAAACTGATTTGCCCTTTGCCAGCAGGTGTCAACAACAAATAACTTCCTGGTTTCTGGGGACCCCATGTCAATTTCCTCTTTACAATACTAGAACCCTGACTGACTCAATCTTGTGGTATTACATGTGATGCTGTCACAGGCTCTATGTGTTCTGTGCTGAGTGCTTGGCTTAAAGTAAGTAAGAGAACTCTCCAATGAAGCCTAGGGTTTGTCAGATACTCTATTCAATTATCCTCCTATAGGAACTTAGAAATCAAAAGTAGTCATAGAAATTTGATAAAGAGCTAATTATTCAACCCTTCTTCCAGTCATTGAATTTGGTTGCTATAATTTTCTAAGATTAGCCAATTACATAATAGACAAGCTAGTTTTCTTTAAAACATGTGCTCTTGGGTATGTCTCTGTGTGTGTTTGTGTGTCCCTCTTAGTCAGCTCAGTGTTAAAACAGTATTATAAATCAGGTTGCTTATTAACAATAGAAATATCTTTGTCATAGTGTTAGAGGCTGAAATCAAAGATGCAGGTGCCTTGGGAGAGCTACCCACTTAGACAATTGGATTCACTATAGTTCCACACAGTGGGAAGGGAGAGGGATCTCTCTGGCATATCTCTTAGAAGGGGGAGGGAAGTATCTCTATCACCAGGACTCAGCCCTCACTACTGGTTTGCCTCCTAAAGTCCTTATTTCTTACTATTAGAATATAGACAATGTGATGACTTCATCCACTCCTGGAAGTACAGGCCTATAATCCCAGTTCTTAGGAGGCTAAGTCACCTCCTAATTCCTGATGATCTTGATTCTGAATTCAAGATCATCAGGAACAACTTTGTGAAATCTTTTATGAAAATTGAGAACCGAAAATAAGAGCATTCATGGATTTAGGGTAGAAATGAGCTCTTGCTGTGCAATGGGTAATGCCCTAGGTTCAGTCTTCAGTACTACAAATAAATAAAAATTTAAAAATCATAAAATATCCTTAAACTATATCTGCTTTCTAAATATCTACCTAACCTTATTTATTTATTTTTTATGTATGTATGTGTGTGCACGCATGTATTTGCATGCATGTGTCAAGGTAAACTTGCGTGGCTCTCAGCACAATTTGGAGTAGTCAATTCTCTCCTTCCATATTGTGGGTTTCAGGTATTGAACTAATGTCACCAGGCTTGTGGCAAGCAATTTATCTAGACTGAGATATCTCACAGAAATTACTTAGTTTAAAATGTAAATTAGAGTAAAGAATAATGAACTGCTTGAATTTTTGCTTAAAATTTCAATACATTGAGGTATGAGCACTCAGTTACTATAGTTACAGTTGTGCATGTGCCTGGGTATAATTTTCAGCTTAACATTACTTTTGTTTTTCTTTAGAGCACTGAAGTTTTGAGAATTTCCTTAGAATTGTGCTTTCAAAAATACCCAAAATACATAATTACAATCAAGTATTGGACAGGGAAGAGAAACAGGGCACACTTGTTCTACTGTGAAAGCATGTGCTTTTCTATAGAAATAGCTCGATTCCTACTTGCTCTCCTACCGTGGTCCTTGAAATGAGAACAGTGCTTGCCTTGACTGTAATCTGATAAAACACCACAGGCTGAACTGTATTTAGTTCAAGGAAACTCTGTGATCGTTTCCCATGAATCCATTTTCTCTGTGACTATACCTTCCATATAATATGACTTTAGAAGATGGACCAACTGACCTGGCTTGCCCTACATTGATTTTTACACCATTCCTCAATAAGAACATGGTCAACTATTCATGCATCTATAACTCCAGCTCTTTTTAGGTATAGATAATAAGAAATATTATCTATATTAATCTATATTATCTAATACGTATAGATAATATTTCTTATTATCCATATCTATATATACAAATATATAAAGACCTGATTGACTTTTTGTTGGCTATTTATGACTCCTACCCTCCTTTTTATTTTATGTGGACATATATGTTTCTGAGGGCATATATTTACACTATGAGTGTGCAGGTGCCTGGAAAAGGCTAGAAAAGGAGGTTGGATTCCTAGGACTTGGAGTTATTGATGGTTGTGAGTCACTAAATGTAGATGTGACTAAATGTAGAATTGAATCAGGATTCACTTTAAGGGCAACAAGGACTCTTAACCTCCAAATCTTCAGCCTCTGTCATGACAGCTCTTAAGAAGACCCTTCCTGGGCAATAAGTTTCAGTCTTTGAAACAAAATAAGGGATTACTTTCTCATCAGTAGGTCTTAAACTATGAAGTTCCCCACACCAGCCTCATCGGCATTCCCTGTAAATTTCCTTAAAACTTACTTTCCTAGGTCTCACCCCAAACTATCCTAGATTGAATTTCTCTTCCTGTGATACACACTTAGTCCAACACATCTTGGAGAGAAAAGAATTCATACAAATCTTGATCCCAGTCTATCCTTATGGGAAATCAGGGCAGGAGTTAAAGGTAGGAACCTGGAGGCAGGAACCCAAACAAAATCCATGAAGAAAGTTGCATACTTGCTTGCCATGGCTTGATTTGAGTGCTTTTTTTTATAATTCAAGACCACGTGCCCAGGCGTTGCACTGCAAAAAGTGTGCTGGGTCCTCCCACATCAACCATGAATTAAGAAAATGTTTCACAAAGTGCTCACTGGCCATTCTATTGGAGTCAATTCCTTCTTTGATGTTCTATTTACCAACATTGTTAAATGAACAAAAACTGAGCAGTACCGCTACTGAGTCAGAAACTCCCGAAGTCTTGTCAAAGGATTGGTTTAATAAACCCTCTGGCTGGTGCTCAGGAATTACAACTACTATTATAATTATAAGAGATGCCCTTTAAATACAATTTCATATTATTAGTTATGTAGTTGGATCTGCAAGGTGAAGTGTTGAAATTGTTTTAGATTAGTTATTAGACTGCAAATAGTACAAAGTCATATAAATGTGTGTGTGCCCTCTCCACAGAAAATCACATCTTGGAGGATGTGAACAAATGTGTGATTGCCCTCCAAGAGGGGGACGTGGATACACTGGACCGAACAGCTGGGGCCATACGGGGCCGGGCAGCCCGGGTAATTCACATCATCAATGCAGAGATGGAGAACTACGAAGCTGGGGTATACACTGAGAAGGTGCTAGAAGCCACAAAGTTGCTTTCAGAAACAGGTAAGCGTGGCTAGTACACCTGCCCCAAATGTGATTGATTTTTATATCTGAACAGAGTAGTTACATTTTATTCTTCAATCCTTGATGGTTCTAATCTTTATGGATCATGAGAGGTATAATAATATGAATGTTCTTCTTACTGGAGTTTTAATTTGAATAACAGGACAAGAACAATTCTGTTACTTTCCGTGTAACCACTTTGTCATTTTCAAGTGTAATATTGTTTGATTCTTCCAAGGGTTTTATGAAATAAGCAGAGAAATTTTGATTTTTTTTCCAAATTACAGCTGAGAAAGTAGATGCTTGAACCTGCTAAGAGAGAGAAATGTGGCCGCAACGCTAGAAAAAAGGTTATATCGGATAGGAGGTTGGTGTAAGTGTGATATGAATTTCTAAAGCATATCGTCATTAATTTCTTGAGAGAATTTAACCTGATGTGCTTGAGCTAACCAATGGGAATCATAGAGGCACTAAACAGCAGTTCTCTAAACCCAGTTCCTAATGTTGTAATGACTCCCAGCCATAACATCTTCTCATTGCTACTTCATAACTGTACTTTTACTACTGTTATGAATCGTAATCTAAATCTTTGATACCCAGGATAGCTGGTATGTGACCCTTAAAGGGTCGTGACCACAGGCTGAGGACCACTGCTCTGGGAAACTGGATGTGATACCCTCAGAGAGACCTGACAGTGCTGCTGAGAGGGTTAGACTTGTCATGTCTACCCAGGTTTGAATGTTCTCATTCAGGTCATGTTCTGTCCGCTGGGGTCTTGCTGCTTGCGTAATGTGGCATGTGCAACTCGGTCCTAGAAACCTGGTTGGGGGTGACAGGAATTAAGATATTATATACAGCATGAATGAGGAGGCACGTTAGTCTCTGTTGTCGAAGTGTCTCTGTAGGGGGTCCTGATCATGTAATCATCCCTGATTGAAGTTGCAGTTGGTATTTTTCAAATGTGCTCTTTCTGTCTAAAGGTCAACCATTTATCTACATCCATGCTCAGAAAAGGGAAAGGTCTTGCCTTTACCCCGAGCTTAACTTCAGAAGGTCTCACTATTCCCAATGGTGACCTGGTCATGCTGGTGTCAGTAATCCACATTCACTCTGTACTACATCCACTCTCCACAGGAAGGAACAGCTAACTTCTAGGGTCTTATAGCTCTCTGGTACACTGAGATGGGAAATGACATTCTTCCACTGAGTTAGCAAAACATTCTGTAACTGTGAAGAATATATCAACGACTAGTATTTTTGGGTGTAATGATATTTGTTATTATTTAATATCAGACTCTTAACTATCTCATCCCTTGTGTCTTTGTTTGTGTGTTGAGATGTTGGAATATCCAAGAAATGAGAGAATATGAGAGGAGAGAAAGAGAGAAATCTTTTTGTATCATGCTGAGAATGAATACTGAATTGAGTTATATGTATCCACACAATAACTTTCTCTCCAACCCCAAAGAGAGTCCTACTAGGGGGATTGCATAACAACTATGGATACAAGTGGGCTGTTAAAATGTATATTTCTGAAGGGTGACACAGTCCTTTGTTCAAAATGGTAAATGATATCAGTAGAAATATCTTTTCTATGTAAAATAGAAAACTTTGTTAGCCTGGAAGCATCAAAACAAACAAACAAACAAACAAACAAACAAAACCCCCCAAACAACTCTTATATAAAAATCTTGGTCATTTTCTCTGAAACATTAGAGAAAATGGAAGACTATAATATCATATTATGAGGTGTACATCTAAAGATTGCTCTTGTGAACTTAGCAACTTAAAAAATAAATAAAGATTATGGTCAGATATATCTAGACTTTAACTGCTTCCAGTTGTCATATCTTTACTTCAAAGAGATTTGTCTCTTGCATGCAATACAGCAGTAAAAACCAAGCTGGATACACAGTGTTTCTCATTTAAAGAAAATAGAAACATAGGCAGGAGAGATAATAAGGCAATTAATAGCATTTGATGCTCTTCCAGAAAACCCAATTGTAGTTATCAGCACCCACATTCATGTTATGTGTATCACAGCAACTCCAGGTCAAAATGTTCTGACATCCTCTTCTGATCTCCACAAGCACACACACACACACACACACACACACACACACACACACACCAAGGCATTAGAATCAGGCATTTTACTCTGTAACTTACAGAGTTTTCCAACCTGTTAGAAAGAAACTATCCCACTTTGGTGTGGATCTTCTCTGCTGACTTCTCAGTTTGGTCAGCATTTAAGAATGAAGGATTTTTTTTTTTTTAATGTCTCACACAATACCAGAACTCTTTTGATGCTGATTCTACATAGAGTATCTCCTGCTCATGACAGTAAAAACAGTGTGTCAAATGAAAAATATGGGGCTTGTTGTCAATTTACCTGAGATTTTATGCACCAAGAAAGTAAGGTATCCCTCCAAAAAGACTGGGTTCCAAAAAAGCCAGTTCAAGCAGTAATGATAAATGATAAATCCTGGTTCCACTGCCAGTGGCCCCACAGACTGCTCCATCCATACAACTTGTCACCTACATTTAGAAGGCCTAGTTTGGTCCTATGCTGGTTCCGCCACTGTCAGTCTGGAGTCTGTTTGTTCACATTAGCTCAGGTAAAATGTTTCAGTGGGTATCCCCATCATGGTCAACCCTTTGCTCATATTGTTGCTCCTCCCTGTCTTCAGCTGGATTTTGGGAGCTCAGCTCAGTTCTTAGCTGTGGATCTCTGCATCTACTTCTATCAGTTACTGGATGAAGGCTCTATGATGACAAGGTTATAATCAATCTGACTACAGGGCAAAGCTAGTTCAGGCACCCTCTCCACTATTGTTTAGGGTTAGCTGGGGTGGTCTTTGTGAATTTCTGAGAATTTCCCTAACTCCATGTTTTTTGCTAGCCCCATAATTTCTCCCTCAATTGCTCTCCCTTTCTATCTCTCCCTCATCTCGACCATCCCATTCCCTCACGTTCTTCTCCCCCAACCCTTCTCCACTCCTCCTACCCTTTGACCCTCCCTTCTTTTCCCACTCCCACAGTCCCAATTTTCTCAGGAGATCTTGTCTATTTCCTCTTCCAGGGCATCCATGTACGTTTCTCTTAGAGTTCTCCTTGTTACCTAGCTTTTTTGGGAACATGGACTACAGGTTGCTTATTCTTTGCTTTAGATCTAATGTCCATTTATGAGTGAGTTCATACGATGTTTGACTGTCTTGGTCTGGGTTACTTCACTTAGGATGTTTTTTTCTAGTTCCATCCATTTCAAAATGTCATCATTTTTATTCTGCTGAGTATTACTCTATTGTGTAAATGTACACATTTTCTTTATCCATTCTTTAGTTGAGGGGCATCTAGGTTGTTTCCAGATTCTGGCTATTACAAATAATGCTGATATGAACATAGTAGAGAAAATGTCCTTGTAGTATTGTTGAGCATCCTTTGGGTATATGCCCAAGAGTAGTATTGCTGGGTCGGTCCTGAGGGAGGTTTATTTCCAATTTTCTGAGAAACCACCATAATCCATTCAGTCAGTCCATGTCTTTTGATTAGAGAATTGAGCTCATTGATACTTAAGTCTTTATTGGAATGTGTGTTTTAATTACAGACATTGTATTGTTGATATTTGGTGTTGTCACCAAAGGTAGCACTTTGTGTTTTAATAATTAAGGCTTTCTATTTATTTAAATAGTCATTGTGCTATGTTTATATTTCTCTTTAGCCCAAAATATTGTTTGTTCCTTTTCCTTTGGGTTTTGTTTGTCACATACAATCTTTTAGGTTGTTTATATTGTAGAAAGTATTTTATTCTCCTTCACTTATGGGAGACAGTTTTGCAAGGTATGCTAGTCTAGGCTGACCTTCATAGCCTTTTAGGACTTGGAATGCATTGCTCCAGGCATTTCTGATTTTCAGTGTTTCCACTGTGAAATCATCTGTTATTCTGGTTGGTTTTCTTTATGTGCGTCTTGTATTTTGTTTCTTGAAACTTTTGATATACTTACTTTCTTATGTATATGTAGAGTTTTAGCAATGGTATGCCTCAGGGATTTTCTTTTCTGGGTTGGTCTATTTGATGTTCTGTGTGTTTCTAATTATATGGGTAGGTATGTCTTTCTTTAGTTTAGAAAAGTTTTCTTCTATGGTGTTGCTGAAGAGTTGGTCTCTGCCAGTGACTTGGGATAATTCTCCCTCTTCTTTGCCTATAATTTGGAGCTTTGTTTTTCCTGGTTTTGCACATTTCCTGTATATTTATTTTCTGTTTTTAAAAACTTTCATTATACTTTGCTTATTTAGTGTCGATCCTCTACTTCATGTTTGTGCCCTGATAGTGTGCCTTCTGCTTGATTCATTCTACTTCTAAGGTTTTCCTTTGCGTTTTCTAGGCGAGTAAATAGGTTCTCATATTTCATCTTCACTTCAGCTTATGTCTTCTTCCATGCTTCCTTCTCCTTATTGAATTTCATTCTCCAGTTCTAGATTATCTTTATTGTTTCCATGAGCCGAATACTTGTGTTCTCTTGGCTATCACTCAAGTATTTATTCTCCTTAAGCTTCTTTTCTTTAATCTCATTGAGCCATTTAGTTGTGTAGTTTTTGAACTTGAAATACTTTGATGAAGTTTATGACTATTCCCTTAAATCGGTGTTTGGGAATTCTTCTATGTACTTCTCACTGGCAAGTATTTCTATAGGACAGGTAAGATTTATCGAGACGATATTGACTTGATGATTCATATCGTTGGTATTCTTGAGGTGGGATCTAAAAATTTTTGGAAGTTATAAGTCCAATATGGAGAGAGCACGTTGGGACTGAAGAAAGAATACGAAGGTGGGTTATGTCCAGAGGTATGAAAAGGCCTAGATGTACTGAAGTCAGGTAGATAGAAAGGACTCAGCTGGTGTGCAGGTTGTGCCTCCTGATCCAAGCCTGGAGAGTTGGCATAGATACAGGTGATTGGGAAGGTTGGTTGTGGTATGGAAGGGAACTTATGGATTGAGAGATAGATAGTGATAATTCTGGCAGAAGTCGGAAGGTAGTTTATAGTGCAGCCAGACAGTCATGACAGACCATGTTAAAACACTAGACATGGGGCCAAGAATAGATCTGTTGGGCTCGGGAGAAGATGTGAATGGAAAGGGTCAAGGAGATGGTCTAAGATAGACCCTGGAGAAGGGTGTCAGAGATCTGGCTGGGTGAGCACATTGAATACTGCACATAATGAGTATGTACATGGTGGCAGTCAGGCTTTTTTTTTTAAAGTTTCATGAGAGTTACATATGTTGTATTTTGATAATATATACTACCCAAATCTTCCCAGATTTGCCACCACTTATCTACCCAACTTTGTGTTCAGAAAACAAGTAAATGAAAAGAGAAACCCATAAATTTATGCTTCCCAAATATTATTGGATATGTGATCTTCCAATGGAACATGAAATACTTACCAGTGGCTACACTCTTAGAGAAAACCATCTCCCCCTCTTTCAGCAGCTAACTCTTACTAATAACTTCATGACTAGGGTTGGGACTTTGTGTACATCTCCTGTTTGTGTTAAGATTTGATTTGGCTTGGATTTGTACAAATTGCCATAACTGCTGTGCACTCATGTATTCATCTGTCCTGCTGTGTTCAGAAAATAATGTTCTTTACAGTTTCCACTTCTTCTGGCCCTTACACACCCTTTCCATCCCCTTACCTTTTGGTGGATGTTTTGTTTAGATTTAGCCACTTTTCATTATGAACTCATTAGATAATGTCCTGAAGGCACATTTTACTTTGTGGGGAACAGAGAAGGGCAGTAAGTGACACTGAGGGGAAGAAGTAAGGCGGATAGTGGGGAGAAAGGTGATATTGACAGGGGAAAGCAGGAGGAGTTTCTAAATTGGGGAGATGACTATGAAGACAGTGCCACTTAAGAATTAATAACTGGGGGGCTGGAGAGATGGCTCAGAGGTTAAGAGCACTGGCTGCTCTTCCAGAGGTCCTGAGTTCAATTCCCAGCAACCACATGGTGGCTCACAACCATCTGTACTGAGATCTGGCACCCTCCTCTGGCGTGCAGGCATACATCGAGGCAGAATGTTGTATACATAATAAATAAATCTTTTAAAAAAAGAATTAAGAACTGAACTTCTATCCTCATCACTCATGTTAAAAATTTGAATACTCAATAATACCGCTTTTGAGTATATGTCCAAGGGATGCTCAATTGTGCCACAAGGACATATGCTCAGTTATGTTCATAGCAGCATTGTTTGTCATAGGCAGAACCTGGAAATAACCTAAATGACCCTCAACTGAAGAATGGATAAGGAAAATGTGGTACATTTACACAATGGAGTGCTACACAGCAGAGAAAAATAATGGCATCTTGAATTTTTCAGTCAAATGGATGGAGCTAGAAAATATCATTTTGAGTGAGGTAACCCAGACCCAGAAAGACAATTATCACATGTACTCACTCATAAGTAGTTTTTAAAAATAAATCAAAGAAAACCAGCCTACAAATCACAATCCCAAAGAACTTAGACAACAATGAGGACATGGGAAGTAGAAAAATACAAGATCTCTTGAGTAAATTGAGAGCATGGAGACCTTGTGGGAGGGTGAAGGAGAAGCGAAAGTCAGGGAGTGCACATCCAGCCCAAAGGAAGTAGAGATAAGTGGATTATTGTGGCTTTGAGCCCAGCCAGCCTAGTATAACTGGTGACTGTGAGACTTACTAGCCAGCTAATATAGCCTAACTGGTAAGATTCAAGTTCAGTTAGAGGCACTATTTCCCAAAACCAAAATTTATAGTGACTGAGGAAGACACCTGTTATCAACTTCTGGCTTCCACACACACTGCACAAGAATATACATACACACATACTCTCTCTCTCTCTCTCTCTCTCTTCTGGTCTCTCTCTCTCTCTCTCTTTCACACACACACACACACACACACACACACACACACACACAGATACCAAGTTGTCAGGTGCAGTTTTAGACTTTGTTGTCTTGACATATCTGCCTGTTCTGGCTAGGATTTTGTGTGTTTCTGTTAGATTTGTGACTCTTAGTTAGAAGGCCACTTGCAGCAGATACTCTTTTGGTCTGAACAAAGAAATTTCTCTTTGGGATTGGTGGCAGAATCCTCTGTGCATCATAGGATGGTCAACAGAAACCCTGGCAGTCACCCTCTAGATGCTTGGAGCATCTCATCCCCTTACAATCCCAAATTCTGGTAGCAAAAAAATGCCTGTAGACATGGCCAGGTATCCTGGGGTGGGGCATTGTTAGGCAAAACAGTATTAATTATGAGCCACTACCCCAAGGTAGAGAAGTATTCCCTATCAGGGACAGGTATGAGTGGGGTAAAATGAAATCTCTCACTGCAGACACAGGGTATGGGCCTTGATGAGACTTGGGGTATGTGAGAGATGTTGTATTAATGAACAAAGTTTTCTGATCTTGACAAAAACAGATATGGATAAATGAACTGTTCATAAGTGTGGATGATTCCATATACATGTGTGAATGAATGCAGGGCCACTAGTGTGTAGGAAACTCCCACCATGCTGCCTGACTGCTTTCTCTAAGTGCCTAGGAAACCAGGAGGTTCCCCGCAAGTGGCAGAACCATCTGAAGTTGATTTTCCATGAATTATTTCCCTTCCTCAGCATTGCCAGTGCTTTGGCTTAAGGGTAATTTCTGTGTTGTTATGAACACTGAGTTAAATTTAAGAAAATAATTTTGTGGATTACTAGTATGATAAAATTGCAGGGCTTCATTACATTGAAATTCACCTGTTTCTGATAAAACTAATCTAGGTTGATGAAAACAATAAAATAGATCAGCAGCAGGCCCATTAAATACTTACATGGCCTATTTCCTGGGCCGTTCAATAAAACCTGAATTATAACAAATTGTCAACAGCTTGGTAGCGAGTACATGCTTGGCCAGACTCATCTCCTGGGTTCTCATTTCCAGAGGCAGGTTGCTGAAGGAGGTGCCGAGGCCAGAAGTGCCCCCAAAGATAGCAGATTTAGCTATAAGCAAAGCAGCCCCTTCCACTCCGATCAGATTATATTAAAATGTTACTTTTGTGAAATTGATAGCTGGTGCAAGCTTATGAGAATGTGTAGGGAACATGTATGTGATAGGGTCGAGATAGGTTTGGCAGTCTGAGAGATGTTTCTTGTTCAGAGGGGGTATGAGAGACAGACACAGACAGAGACAGAAACAGAGATAGAGGCACAGAGACACAGAGGCACAGAGAGACAGAGACACAAAAAGACAGAGATACCAAGAGACACACTGACAGAAACAGAGACAAATAGGGACAGAGGAAAAATTGATTGATTGAGACAATGTTTATTTATTTATTTTTTCATTTTAGGTATCCATCCCAGGGCCTTGTGCACAATGGCAAATCCTGTATAACTGATCTATTTTGTTTCTCTAATACCCACAGACAGTAAATTATCATTCTATCTTATTAATCATATTGTATGAAGAATTAAAATTCTATTATTTTTGAGAATATATGGGTTAGAATGATAGCAGAATAAAATTTCATTTCTTACAACCTAAAGTTAAATAGTAGAAGGAGGAAATACAATAAGAAAGGGCATGAGGAGAAGGGGGCAAAAGAAGGTAATGTTGGTAAATATGATCAAAATATATTATGGGAATGTATGAAAATGCTATGCTACCCAATATTATGTATTATTAATAAGTGTTTAAACCTACACAATTGTTAAGATTTTTAGCACAATCCTGTATGCTTTGCACAGGAAATGTAAAAAGTCCAGCAAATAACACCCAAACTAGTGATAACATTGAAGGATCTATTCATTTGGACCAGTTAATTTAGTAGAATATATTTAGGGTGGGGCTCATAAAAACTCAAGCATCTGGCTGTTGCCTACTGACTTCAACTGTAAACAAATTTGTTAATGCCCCCAGGACTGAGATTTTTTTCTGTGTGTTTCCTCTTTTATCAATTTGGTGTGGTCAATTTTGCTTAGCTTGTTGTAAGTTCAGTGTTGTTCGTGCCTTCTGAGTGCAGTCCCCCTGAATAATCCTTGCTACATCATCTTCTGTTTAAAACTTCTCTCCCTTCTGTATGGGAGTTTCATCATTCTCATAGCAAAACACATCCACACATCTCCCACTATTGTCCCTGCAATGTTCCGTGTTTCCTCCTCCTCATCAACATCTGCTTATTGAACATATCCTTTAATATCTAACTCTAGTCGCAGCTGGATATAACAAAGAACATCATCAGTGCATGCCTTCATATTAAGTATGTGCTCATCAGGGTACAGGGCACACTTAGACCACATTCAGTTCTAAGGAGCAGGTCCTTCCATGTGCATCACATAACTACTGGTATATATCTGTATCTATAGTTCTACACAATGTAGAAATGTAAATAGATATGAATATAAGTATGCACACAAATGCATTCTGTGTGTAAACACACATATATTATTAGGATGTTGAATTTCTTTTGTGTGGAAGAGAATATAATCTACCAGAACCTCTAGACTCAGAGCTCCAAATTTCCAGATGTAGATTTTGCTTCCTTTCACTTTCTATATAGCAATGGAAAGTAATCTTATTGGCTTTTAAGACACGTTTAGTAGGATTATGTTTTATGATTGTACTGTATTGGGTTACTTGTCTTATCCCTATAGCTGGATTTTCAGCAGGAGAAAGCACAAAAACAAGTCAATTTCAGAATAAGTTGGCAGGGGTAGCTCATAGAAAAGGCAGAAATGCTAGGGAAGACCATTAAAGTATAAGTCAATTCTCCATAGGTGACCTTGAAATTAGGTTATGAAAGTAATGGATTTCAACAGAAGCTTTTATGACTGAGATTGCTCAGCCTAGACACCCTAATACATTTTAAATGCATTTTAACGTAACCCTTACTATTGGTGTAAAGCATTTTATTCCCTTCTGAAAGGTCAAAACGCTGGTGATGTGAAGTAAATGTGTTACGTGAAGGTAGCTTTAGTATTTGTGATGGTGAGAAGTCAGAAATACGGAAGTGAAAAGAAAGTTCAATCACTTGATAATCCTTAAGGGGGCATTGTGAGGTTTTGTTGGTACCATTTCCTTATAACAGATACTCTCAAGTTGTACATACTGCAGATATTTGATTTATGGGTGTTTTTTTGGCATTTAAAAGGATATTTGTGAACATATGTACATAAGAATGCATACATTACAGCACATTGATGTAGGTCAGAGGTCTACTTGCAGGAGTAGATTCTTTCTTTCCACCATGTCCCTCCTGGGGTATAACAGTTTCTGTCAGCCTGACACAAACCTAGACATGCCTGGGAAGATTTGTAATGTTGATTGAGGAATTGCGTCCATCACTTTGGCCTGTGGGCATAATTTTGAGGGTATTTTCTTAATAGTTGATTGATGTTAAAGGGTTCAACCCATGATACTATTCTTGGGCAGGTGAGAGAGCAAGGGATATATAAAAAAGCTCGCTGAGCAAGCTAGGAGAAGCAAGTCAGTAAGAGATATTCTTCCATGGTTTCAACTTGAGCTGTTGCCTTGTCTTACCTCGATGATGAACTATAAAATGGAAGGTAAAAATAATTCCTTTGTCCTTAAGTTGCTTTTGGTCATAGTGTTTATCATCGTAAGAGAAAATTAGACTAGAGTACAGTATTGAGTTGTCCGGTGGCAATGACTTGCTAAGCCATCTCACTGGTCTGTTGTTTTTTAATCTGAAAAATTATATTTATCACATTATCTTAAAGATAAATATTGGATTCATTTTGTATACATACTGATTAATTTTATATGTATCTGTATTTGTTTGAGTGTATGTATATGAGCTGTGTGTATGTATAAACTTTCAGATTCCCTGGAATGAGTATTACAGATGGTTATGAGCTATCTTGTGGGTGCGGTGAACTGATTCTGGATCCCCTGCAAGAATAATAAATGCTTTTAAACTATTTTGCCACCTCTCTAGTCTTGGAATGTGGGATCTCTAATGCAGAGAGCAAACTTATTTGTGGTACCACTGGCTCCCAGCATTTTATGCTCCCTCTAAGGACAGAAGGCTGAAAATAAGTGACTTCTGTCTTTAAAAAGAAAATCTATACCGTAGGGGAGAAACTCTGTAACTGTGAAGCCAAGAGCTCTCATAGCAGTCTGTTTACAGAAGCCCTCTTCTCTCCTTAGGAAGGGGTAAAATCTTTGACCTTCATTCAGTTCAACAAATTCCCTCCAGGTAAGAAGATTATTAAGACTCTTCCTGGTAGAACTCTCTAGCTTAGCATTCAGCTTCCCCTTGTAGTATTTTTAAATGTGTATCTCTTGGGAAAATAGAGTCCTATACCTCTGTCCAGGTTATAGAGGTATCTGGGGAGAATGCTGTCAAGTTATTCTTTGAGCCAGGTTACAGATAATTTTTGCCTAGAAATACCTAACTGCCAAAACATGCAAACATTTCTCTCTATACTGGTTTGGTCATTAACTCTAAGTTCCGCTATGATTCATAAACAACCAGCACAGAGGTAGAAGAGCTACCCAAGAAAATATAACTTAAGAAGGAAAAGTACAATACAATACACAAATATACCTCATAACAAGGTCCTGGACAAGGGCATGGAGATAGGTTGATGTGGACCGGGAAGGCTCACACAGTTGTACATTCTTGTGCTATTCATTCAGAGCGGACTGTGAGCACTTTACTGGTCCTTAGGAACTAAAGAAACACCAAAAGGCAAGGTGTTAATCTCTAGATCTGCACGAACTGCAGTGTAGACTCAGAGCTCTGGAGATGCAGGACATGCTGTTTTCACCACTTCAAAGGGACCCATGACCAAGGGAGAGAGGCCCGAGAATGTTGTCAAACATAGGATTTGGTAGCCAGAATGTATTTATTCATAAACTGAGACAGTGGTATTTCACAGCACTCACACTTCCTTAAGACGGAAGTCACTACGATAGTAACAGGTATTTGGAAGAAAGAGAAAGGAAATCATGTTGCAAGCTACTCGTTGGGAGTCTGTGTTGCTGGAGACCTTGCAAAATAGTTTTGATTAGGAAAGCTGGAAAGCTGTAAATGTACCTACAGGGCCTGAGATAGTTCATGTGCAGAGGAGCCAGGGAAATGCTTTTTGTTATGCTCAAATAACATGCCTGTCTGGTTTCCCTTTCTGTTTCACTTACTTTTTTATGTTGCTGTTGTTCTCCATGCCTGTGAAGTTCTAACCCACTAACCACATCATCCGATTCTACTTCTGCTTGTCCCTATATTGATAACTAGCATCAGTCATTTATTTGGCTCCTTTATAATGCCTGGCAGCTCCATGTACCCACTTGTTTATCTCTATCATAAAGTATATACTTGTTTTTTCCTGTTTTCTCTCTGTCCTCTGCACATCTTTCTACCTGTGTACATTTTTCATTTTAATCATATTTTAACCCCTTGAGATTTAAATCCATCTGTTCATTTTCTGTAGGCTTGATGGGAGCTGAATCTCAAAATTGTTTATTGATATAAATGAAAACCATAGTAATGTTATACTTCCTATGAGAAATTTTTATCTTTTCTTTTAAAATTGCGTATTTAATAATCAAAATCAGAATCTTTAAAATCATGTGTAAGAAATTCTCAGCAAGTGTTTCGCTGCATCTTAATGCAATCTAAGTATTTAAACATCACAGATGCCAAATTAAACTGTGTTTATCAAGCTAGGCTTTGACAAACACTGTAAGCTAAATAAGGCTTCTCATTCAACTCTTTATTCCTTCCTCAAGGTTCAGAATTAAATGTGCCATCCTTCCTCCTGGAGTTATAAACCATTTGTGATTATTTTTGAAATGCTTATTTTAAACTATACGAAAACCTTCCAAGCAAGCAGTTTCTTTCCTTGGGGAAAGGAATTTGTGTCTAGACAAGAGCAGATGGATGCGCCCCGATTCTCTCAGGGTAGTCATCGTGAATGGAATTTAGAATTACTTTTTTTTGTGTGTGGTTTCCTTCTTCTAGGCAGTCCTTTTTCATCTTTTATCAAACAATCCAGCTCATGGGTTATGTATGGCCTTCTGGAACTCAGATTTAGTTTTGATGTTTGAAATGTACATTATAATTTTCTAAACATGAATGTATGGAAATGGCAGCCTTTAGGAACTCCCACTGAGAGAGCAGATGACAGACACTGATGAAAGAAAGCCCAAGGAGGACTGGACGGAAGTAAGACTGGCTTGACTCGTGACTGTGGTTATCTGGAGAGGTAGAAATAGTTGATGAGTATTCATGAAGGAATAAGGAATAAACTCAACTAAGTCACTTTGACCATGTTCTTGAAATCTGATATTAGGAGTCTTCCAGAGAGACACAGAGAGAGTGATACAAACAGATAGAGAGAGAGAGAGAGAGAGAGAGAGAGAGAGAGAGAGAGAGAGAGACCATTCCATAGTTCCATAGTCACACCATGAGCGCCATTGGTGTTAACAGAGGAATTCTGTTATTTTTTTTATTTATGAATTTAAGCATTTATTTATTTTTGATTTTGAGAAAGTTCTCACTGTGTAGCCTTGGCTTGCCTGAAACTCTCCTATTCAAACAAGGCTGGCTTTGAACTCAGAGATTCAGCTACCCCTTCCTCTAGAGGGCTAGGATTAATAGTGTGTGCCATACCTAGCAGGAAAGTACCCAGTTTAGGCAAAGCACTTCAGTTGTATTTCTACATTGCCTCTACCACATTAAAAAAATTAAAATAGTCAAAAATTAAATTCCAGCGGTTACAACATAGTATGTATTTGAAGCACTATAAATTGGAGATAGGAGGGAAATAGCTTTATCACAGTCTCAGATCTGAAGGGGAGGTTTTTTGAGAAATATTATTTCATTTGATCAGAAGAAACTGAATCCCCCTTTGGTGTTTTGTAAGCCATCATCTTTTTTCAAAAGTAAATACTGAAACATTCTTTCTCTCATGGGTCTAGTAAGTCCAGGACCAAACTTAATATTTTGTATGGTCCTTGGCAATCAAGATAAGAAGGAAAGCTAAGAGGGAAAGGTTGTGTGAAGTTGGAGGTAGACTTATAGGAAATTCTTTATTAAAAGGGGGTATCCACAGGCTGACACGTGCCTGAGAGAAGAGAAAGGAGCATAAGTGAGACTGCTTATGTGGCAAGATAAATTATGTGAGATCCCAGGTCTCAAATTCTTCATTCACTGGTGTGCTCTTTACAGTTCATGTCATCATCATTCACCAAGGCAGCTTTTTTGGTGGTAAATCCTTGCAGATTGTCCCTTAAGTCCTACACAGTGGGTGTTTAGTGTATAAACCTTCATTCAGTAAAATCAAAAGGCATGTGGTTGAGTAGACAGATGTAGGATTATAGCGGAAAGACAACTCTGAGAACTATTCACTATGAATCTTTTCTGTGCCAAGTTCATGGAAACCACCTCACATACATCCTAGTTTTGACAAGTGTCTCAATGGCTGATCTATACCCATTAGTTTTGACATTATTTTCCAATCGGGTCTTAAACTCCTAAGATCAACTGGTCCTGCTGCTTCATTCTCCCAAATAGCTTAGACTGTAGGTGTGTCCCCACCATGTTCCTGTCTTCCTTTGAACATATTTTTAAACTTGACACAAACTCAGAAAGATAGCTATCATTATCCCAGTTGTTAAAAAGATTTATTTTATTTTTATATGTGGTCTTTGTGTGTGTGCACGTGTGTGCATGTGTGTGTGTGTGCATGTGTGTATATCCCACATGTATGCATATGTCCACAAAGGCAAGAAGAGGGCATCAGTTACAGGTGATTGTGAGCTATCTGACATGGGTGCTGGAAATAGGAAGTTCTCAACTGCTGAGCACCATCTATTATTCCAGCATCAGTGGGAATCCAGGTTTGTCAGAATCAAATATTCATTTTAATTAGGAAAAACTGCCTTGAATAGATAAATATATTCCTGAATTTAGATTAAGTGTAGCTGCCACAATTAACCGAAGTTGTGGTTTGTCCTGTTTACTGCTATTTCCTAAGAGTTTTCCTTTGGGCAAAGCATATAATACTGAGTTGCTATTTATGTGAAATATATCACCCCAAAGTTAGCAACTTTGTGCTCTAATGAGGTTATCATAGTATCTTGAAATTTGGGATTTGCAGTAGCTTTGTTTGGGGACAGACTTCCAGAATCTCTCCTGAGCCTAAAGTCAAAGTGTTGCCATTACTGTGTCTGTTTATGAACTGGCAACTACAAGATCCATGCATATGGCGTGGCAAGACCCTAATTTGTTTCCCTTGTGTCACCACTACTTTGCACTTGTTAACCACTGACTTCTCTGAGTACTTTGCCATTGTAGAGTCATCCTTATTGGCTCGTGTCTTAGGGTTTCTTTTGTGATAAATCATCATGATCAAAAGCAATTTGGGGAGTAAAGGATTTACTTTATCTTACACTTCCACATCACAGTATATCATAGAAGGAAGCCTGGGCAGGAATATGGAGTCAGAAACTGAAGCAGAAGCTATGAGAAAACAATACTTACTGGCTTGCACAGTCTGCTTTCTTATACTACCAAGGACTTCCTGCCCAAGATAACTCTATTCTGAATGGGTTGGGCCCTCTTCTAAAATTAACAATCAAGAAAATGCCCTACAGACTTGCCTTTAGACAATCTGATGAGGTCATTTTCTCAATTGAGGTTCCTCTTCTAGATAACTCTTTCTTGTATCAGTTGACAAAAATCAACAGAGTCAGGACAGCTCACCAGACAACTGTCTTTATTTAGAGTAACAACTCTAATGAGTAAGAAAGGGGAGTAAGGCAGAAATTCATTTCTTTGTTTACCTTTCTTTCAGAAGTTCTGTCTGAGCTCCTTTGTTGTATTTTGCTGGTTACAGTGGTGTTAGTAGTTCTAGCCCATATTCCCAATTTGAGACAAAGAAACATTAATATTGAGAGGGTATGTTGGGAACGGGGCCATCTTAAATTCTGCTTCACCACATATACATATTGGTGAAGTCATTTGGGTGGGGGACACATTGATGAGTAACATGATTGAGATATGATAGGATGTATGGAAAAATTAATAACATGGATTATATAGCACCATATTTATTTTCAGGCACAAGGGCCCTATTTGTGTAATTGTTTCCAGAAGGAAAAAGATACATGAACTCAGAACAGAGCCAGGTGGTTTGTGGTCAGAAGGGAATGAAAAATTAGCAAAGCTATATAGTAAAGTAAGGAAAGTCTAAGATTGACTTAAGGTGATTGTGAATGTGGGTCTTCAGTAGAAAAAGACAGGCAGACTGCAGAAAAAAAAAAACTTCCATGCAATGAAAAAGTCATAATGTATATGTCAAAGGGATAAAAAACTGAATATTGTGTCAGGAAATAAATCAGTTACATTTGGTGTAAAGATTAATGCTATACTTAATCATAGGAGAGTCTACATAGCCGACCATCATAAAGGCATAACTGTTTAGAGTGTGCAAAATCACACCTAGTAGTCAAAGGTGTAAAACCTAGAAGAACTTAGATTTTGAAGCATTTTGGCACTCCAAGAGTCCATCTACCATTACAGGGAAGCTGCATCTATACTCAGTGGAGCTCATGGATCAATAAGTACTTGTAGAAATGAAACAGTATTCACAAAGAAGGCTTATAGTCATTTTGGCTGATTGTAATCAGTGATAGGTGGAACTCCAGTGACAACATTTCTAAAAGAATCCTAAACTCATAAATTTTAAAATATCTTTGTAGGCTGAGGTTGAAGCTTCCATTGAAATCCCTCTAGTGATAAAGGGTTGTGAAGATTTTTACAGGGGTAACCAGCTTGCATGCATTTTTGATTACTTTTGGCTGGAGCTGAGGATATTTATTGACAGGCCACAGCTTTGGTTTGGGTTCATACTTCTGCACAGGTGATCACTCTGAACTTCTGATTCAAATCATCTCCTTACCACATGCTTCACAGATATGCAGATCCTTCAAAGATAAATTCTGGGAAAGCCAGTCACACTTTCCTTCAGACAAAGTTACACGTTTAATATTTTTAGCTCTCCTAATGTATAATTATGGATAATTGAATTTTCCCTTGACAATATCTAATAGAAACTCTTTTGGAGAATGGATGCTTTATCTCTATGCATGCTATCAAACAGTTCTATGTTGGAAGGAACACTCAATGGCTCCAAGGAGTCTCTTTAGATTAATTCTTTGCAATCTCTTTTACTCTAGTAATGCCTAATGTGTTAGCTTTTTCCAACTATGAAGATGGTTAGTGTCTGTTTTCAGGGATTATATTATATTATATTATGCAGTGGAAAGAACCACAATTACATCCTGGTTCTGATCCATTGTTTTCTAGGTTCATGCAAATGTTGTTATTTCCTAGGTTTCACATTAACATTTAGCAAGCTGTATGTTTTTCTAGAGTGTTTTTGTCCACTTTCTCTATATTTTATACTAAAATTTGGCTAATAAAAGCACTTTCAGTGTGTGGCCTGACACCACCACCATCACAGATGATCCTTCTGTAAAGAGATTTGCCTGTTTGGCCTTAGTGAATTAATCAAAGGCAGAATTAGGATTGTTTTTCCTTGTCATTGATGAACCTTCTCTCAAGGAAGCTTAATTATAAAAGGACTACAAGCTCATCTTTCTGAAAGGGTCTCACACCCAACCAGGGCAACCACTACCAAATTGTCTAATGGCCCTGAAAATCTTTGATGAGATTCTGAATCAATACAGTGTAATAGCACCACAAATGAATGGGAAACGTAAGACTCCCTGTTTTGTCTTGGAGATACTCAAGGACAAATGAATTCTTTCCTCTGCCCTTTGCTTATGGTTCTCTTTCCTTTGTTCCTGATTGAGTAGGTTCTCCAGTATTCAAAAGTATGACAGAGCTTAAGATGAAAATGAATGTGGGGAGGATTCAGGCAAACTAATGGACATATAGAAACACTAGGGACTAATCTCTTTTCAGTGTACCAACTGGAGATGGAAAGTTGAGGAGGCATTCACCTCACCATGGAGAAGGAAGAGTATGTCTTTCCATTTGAGAGAATAACTGCTCATGCCCAGATCATCAGCATGACTCCCCAAACCCCCGCCACCATGTCCTATTTGGCAATAGACGTAACTCAGTTGAATTATAACATTTGAATTTGTGTAGGGCTAGGCCATGTGACTAAACCAGAAAAGGAAGTCAATAGTGTTCAGACATCAGATGCTTAGCTACATTAGCATTATTGAGGATCACCAGAAACTCTAAGTCTGGAGCATAGATTTGCTTCCTTCCTCAGAAACACTAGGCCATCTGGCTGTGCTTCTTTCTCCCTAGCATCAGTTAACCTTGTTCTTTTCCCTCATGGCTGTCAGCAGTCTCATTTGCACTGTAACACAGCTTGCCATTCCTGTAAACGGAATCACCCTGTGCTCTGAATCTTCACCTCTGGAGCCTCTTGGGGAAATTCATTTCCAAATCCTCACCCACGGTTTAGATCTCAATCGGCACTCGAATAGTATGACCTTGATTTTTATATGCAATATTAACTTCAATTTCATTCCTCTTAGAAGGTCATCGTTTTGGAGCCCAGTATGCAACGTGCATGCAAAAGTATAGTTACAATGTAAGTTCGCTTCTGACTTTGATCACCCTTTTAGGGTATAAGCTATTAAGAACAGTTCAGCATGCTGCTAAATAATTGCAAAGTGGTTCAAAAACACCTATATTTTGGGTGCAATTCAGAAAGAAAAAAGCTTCTAATTATATAAACCTACATCAGCAACTCTGTTGATATATGAAGTGAGAATCACAAAGGCAGTGTTAAGCCTTGTCCTAATTAGGAAGAAGTGAGGCCTGTATCTGATTTTTTTCCTATCTCAATATTCTGAGGAAAGGACATCTTTTAGACATTATCAGGATGTTGGAAGAATTCATAGTGAAACTGAGAACCTCCGGTCCAACCATCATGGGTCTTGTGGTGTAACTGTTTTGTTATAAATAATTTTACTATGTTAAAATTAAAATCTTCCTTTTAATTTAAACAGAAAAGGGGAGGCAATGTGGGATTTTCCTCTGTATGCTGTGAATACTATTGATTAATAAAGAAATTGCTTTGAGCCTATGGCAGAGCAGGGAAGAACAGAGCTAGGCAAGTATGGGGGTGGGAGTGGGGAGAAGGATGCTAAACTAAATGCTGGGAGAAAGAGGGCAGAGTCAGGGAGAAACCACATAGCCTGCCAGAGACAGATGCTGGAACTTTACCTGGTAAGCCATAGCCTCGTGATGATACACAGATTAATGGAGATGGGCTAGTTTAAGATGTAAGAGTTAGCCAGAAATATACTTAAGCTATTGGTCAAGAAGTGACTTAATTAATACAGTTTCTTTGTGGTTATTTCAGGGCTGATCAGCTGGGAACAAACAAGTGGCCTCCTAAAACAGTCTTCTTTCATTAAACCTTTGCTTTCCTGATTTAGGACTATATGTAAAGCAAGAGGGAGACAAACCAGGAGGGAGTAGCAGTGGAAAGAGCTGAGCTGTGTTGGGAAATACATAGCATGTGGCCTGGCCTGGGAGATAAACTTAGAACTGGAGCTCAAAGGAAGCAGTTATTGCTCTCTCCCTCACCATTTGCATCTTGGTAAACTGATTTTCTCAAAAGCACCTATCTCTGCCTTCTCTGATGATACCACAACCAGCAACATGGTCATTCACTCCAGGGTTCTACCTGCAAGGTCTCACAGAGGGATTTCTTATTCCATGCTGGTACAAGCCAAACAGCTTTCTAAGGAGTGTCCCTCATTTAAAATAGTGCCTTTATGAGTCTACTTCACATGGATGTTTCCAGAGAACACTATTCAGTGTTATATAGCCAGTTCAGGAGCTCTTCCCTGGAAAAACTATTTCTCTCTCACTCTCAACATTTCTTAGTTGCCTATAGTTCTTTGTGTAGGGTTGAGGATTTGAATTTTTTTCCTCTGTGCACTTTCACATGTTTATTGTTCTGCTCAGTCCAAGTTTAGGTATCATGAGCTCCTTACAAGTTTAGTGAGACTTTATGAATATAAACCCTGATATTTTATGGTTTCACTTATGTATTTAGGAATAGATGTGTGTGTGTGTTTGTCTGTGTGTGCACGCGCGCGTGCGTGCATAACAATTAATGAAAAGGGAAAAAGAGGCCCTAAATTTGTAAGAGAGCAGGGATGGGTATATGGAAGGGTTTTAAGTGAGGAAAGGGTAGTGAGAAATGATAAAATCTCAAAATACAGAAGAAATAATTTTTACAACGTAGCTCTTTCACATTATCTTTTTCTCTGTGTTCCTTGGCTCTGAAGTCTTGCCAACACTTCATTTTCTTGCTTACATATTTCTTAAGGATAACTTTGCACAGAGCAAAAAGGGCACATATTTTCCTGCTACTATAAGACTTACAAAAAGTATTTGTGAAGATAACAATGTGTTTATGGAGGTTGGCCTCTAAGTGATAGGCACTACTTAACTTAACCATCTAGCCAAAATTAACATAGAAAGCTACACAATGGTTTATTCACAATTTCTCAGTGACTTCCTATTTTAATGCAATTGATCAGACTACTTTACATTGTGCTGTGGTTCATAAAAGAGAATTTTATTTTTTTTCAGAGCCTTACTCTACAAAGAAGTATATGACTTATGGAAAAACTCATTTAGTTTTTTTATATATTTTTTGAACAATTTTTATTATGCATACCAATCACAATTAACTTTTAATTCCTTTAAAAATACTTGAAATATAAAAAGATCCAAAAATTCAAGAGCAAAGGTTAATATACCAGATACAGTCTCCTCCTTTAAGGGAAACACTGTGTTTAAGGCAGTATATAGTCTTTCAGAGCGTGTATAACACACAGAAACACATGCATGCTTAAATCATGTGCTCTACTCCTATGTGCATGTTTCTATTATCTCACAAGTGATTTTTATCTTGTTTCAGTTTGTGTTGCCCACACAAGCTTTAACTTCAGGACTTTGATGTATCAGTTGTCTCTTAGTTTGCACATCTGGGTTTGTTTATGCCACACAGATCCAGTACCCATGGACCTAGAGCAAGTGCCTCACAGTTGTTCTTCTTCACATCAGAATAAGTCTGGTTGTGTATATCAGAATACGTCTGAGGCGTGGTGTATTAAAAAGAGCCTGTAAAAGTAATTCTTTTCATTTTCAGTTATTGTATAAGTTCTTCTTCTCAACTCTTGACCTATAAAGATAGACACACAGAGATCCAAAGAGATTGCTTATGACTCCAAGGTGAAGACTGATCAGCTTGCCTAGTCATCATCTCTATAGAAGCTGATATTTTGCTATGCCCTAGCTCTTCACTTGGAAGTATTGCATGGTAGTGGTGGCCAAGAAGATGCATTGTAATTTTCAGTCACAACTATAGTAGATGTGTTTTCTCTGGCCATATTTTCATAGAATGATCATGCTTCAAATTCCTTGTCGATTCTTATGTTTATGAAATGATATTTTATTGCTGTTTTAAGTTAAAGATGTCAAACATGTGACTGTGTATTTATCAGTAATATGGAATTATTTTCTGTGAATTTGCTGATCAGTTTTATGTCAATTTGTAGAATGTTTTTTACTTACATGTAACAGCTCTGATTCTCTATATCAGATATATGAGAGAGCAATGAACTTTTAAAATTACATATTATTTATTGTGTGTATGTCTGCACATGCATATGCTGCAACATTTATGTGGAGGTTATAGGCTAGCTTGCAAGAGTAACTGCTCTCCTTCTCCCATATAGGTACTGGGAATTAAACTCAAGGCTTGCCAAGCCTGGCAGGAGGTGCCTTTTCCCACTAAGCAATCTTACCATCCAGAAAATGAGAGAAATTTTATATATCTAAGTACTACTGACAGCTGCATATAAACCTGTAAAGTCATCTAGAGCCACAAACATGCCAGTTTAAATATCAAATAAAGTGGAATTAGTATAACTCAGAACTCTCTGCCAAAGAAAAATAGTTATGATTTTATTTAAGTAAAACACTCATTTCTAAATGTCAAATTCATATAAAATATTCTCATACTCAAATAGGTCAATTCCAGTGATCTTCATTTTTCAGTCCCATAAAAAAGTTCATTCTCAACACAAAGGGATAACTGAAAGAACCCAGGTTTCTTTTATCGGTTTTCAAAATAAAAGTTTTTAGAATTTTATGTTGAGTTGACATGGGATAGTTACACATTTTTATGGGGCATGGTTTGATGTTCTGATACATATATGCATTTTTATTGACAAAAATGTGTGTAATTAGAATGCTAATCACTTCAGATTCAATTCAGTCATGGCAAAACAACTAAATGACCCCAGAATTCTTACCACACAGTTACAGCTCAATGGTGATATGGGAAGCTCAGGTGGTATGGAGAAGTAATCCTCATTATTCACATGGGAAAGAAAAATTGCCCAGTTCAAAGCTTGGTTTTCATAGTTATTGTTGCAAGAATGCTTATGCCTCCTTCGACCTGTACGTTCCTTCCCCAAAAATCATTTGACTTTTTCTAGTACAGGTGAATGTTTCTAGGAATTATGTAGTTCGGGGTAGTCTGACCATAGAGAGTAAATGAGCAGAATTTCCCACACCAGGGATTAAAATGAATGTCACAATATTCAAGAGGGTTAAAATGGGAATAAAGATGAACAAGGCATGAAATTCGAAATGGATGCAGACAAATTATGTTTCTGTTTTATTGTCCCTGTAAATAAAATGAGTTGTGCTTTTGGCTTCCATCTGCCACAGGAGTGGGTTGCTATGAGATAACAGCTTAGAAAATTGAATTATGATTTTCAAGAGTCAAAAAATTAGCACCATTTTCTTTTTCAGAATCTGTAGAAATATTCCAGACAGTCTAGTGAACTTACTTTCTGCTGGTGTGTGTGTGTGCAAATTTGTTCTCATGAGAAAGGGCATCAGCTTTTAAGGAACTTAAACATTCATCTTTTCTCATACCAAGGTGATATTGATAAAAATAGGTAACCTATTGATCTTCTTTTCTACTTACAGGTCTTTCTGCTGAGTTAATCCTATTTTACTTTGTTCACTCAAATGGTCCTTCTATAACATTCCTCCTTCTACATCCATTTCTTAATTCCTGTATTTCCATCCAAATGTCTGCTATACACTTTCTGTTTATAACTTCTGGTATTAATTAGATGTTTGTTGATGTTTTCTAAGGGCAGTTTAAGAGTGATAGTTTTGTGTGAATTATAATACTGAATCCAACTATTATATAGACAAAAAGAAGGCTTTAAAATATTAAGAAAATTTGGGCAAATTTTCACAAGTGGGAACTAACAAAATTGAAACTCAACTCAGGTTACCATAAATGTGAAATTTATATGCATCTCCTATCTTGTACCATCTTGCATGGATGGCTGTCATAAGTTTCTTTTTCTTTTATTTCCAAACCATCATCTTGCAAGAAGTAATAGTTTTCTTTCTTTTATTAAGGTAAGTGACACAAGATAACTAAATCAGACCTTTTCAAGACTGGCCCAAAAGGCCTACAATTAACTTTGTCCAGTAAGTGGAATGATGGACAGCAAGAGAAAAGTTTTCTCATTTGCTGTCATTTCTTTTGTTCATCCAGTGATGCCACGCTTTGCTGAACAAGTTGAGGTTGCCATCGAAGCCCTTAGTGCCAACGTCCCTCAACCATTCGAGGAGAACGAGTTTATTGATGCCTCACGCCTCGTGTACGATGGTGTTCGGGACATCAGAAAGGCTGTGCTGATGATCAGGGTATGTGAAGCTTTTAGAGAGTCCCCAGAAAATTTGATGTCTTCCTTGTTTTTAGTTATTCAGTGTAATCTGCAAAAAAATGTTTGATCTCTAGCATATTCTTATCATGTGGGCTTTTTGCATATAAATGGATGAGTGTTTCCCAACAAGCCCAGTTCAGTACTGAATGTTCTGATATATTCTAGTTCCTTCTGACATGCATTTTTTTTCCTGTAAGTTTCATATAATTTGGTAGAATCCCTGCTACTTTCCACTTGTGCCTCTTGCAGACACCATCTTCACACCTGGATCACTCGAGAGTCATGACTTGTTAAGGAGTGAAGTATTTTTACCTTAGTACTGTGAATATAGAAGCAACAAAATTAGAGTTTATTATGCATAAAGCAGGATAGTCTTGTATGAAAGCTCCTCCCATAACCTACCTCATTAGTTTTCTTTCCCCATGTTTTTATGTCAAGCATGTGTGAGTTTTTACCATTATTGTCTAAGTAATAAACCATACAGCAAACCTAGAAGGTACACATTAGAGTTGGCTTTAAACCTATGCTGTATCATTTGTAACTTGTTCTGTCCACCCAAAATATGAGTTAATCTATCTCTAAGACCCCTACTTTACTCCATATAATTTAGCTGCTGTATATTTCATTGTAAGTTTTATGTTAGTTTGTGACTTCTAAACTTACCAACCCCTTAATAAAATATATTGTTCAAGTAATGTCATTAGTAATGGAGCTTTTCCTTCCTTCAAATAAACAACATACATAGAAGGATAATTGAGAGGAAATATGTATCAATTAAAATTTGAGAGATGAGTTTCTTCAATAGCTTCCCAAGGGCATACTGACCAATATAATCATGATAACCAATTTTTATATTATTATTAAAAACTGAAAGCTATACTAAAGAGTAAATGCAAATGAGTGGTTGGACAGTAGCCTCCGTAGATCAAAGTACTTACTGTGCTCAAAGAGGATATGAGTTCAGTTGTCAGCACCTCTAATGGATAGATCACAAATGCATGCTAATTCCGGTTTCACATGACGAAATTCCCTCTTAAGGCAGTATACACAAATGGTACATGCAGTTAAACAGGCACATGTCTATACTTATAAATGAAAACACCAATTTTTATTTATTTTAGAAGTGGTAAATGAAATTAATTATAACACTTTCCTTACAAGATGTATCCCTGATATTACTGTTCCAGCATGCTGCACCAGTCTCGTTTAAAGCACACAATAGCTTTACAGAACTAGTGGATGAATTAGCCAGACTCCTTAATCACACACTCCAGAGCTATTTCTGGAGCTGACTGATGAAATCAACTTTAAAAGACTATAACATTCAATAAAATTTCATCAGGTCATATTAATTATACTAAACACATAGAGTTCAAGTTTGGACTTAGGGGACTTGAATTTCTTGTGCATTTAATTTACCCATTCTATAACTATGACACTCTGACCATCTTTCAAGACTTGGCTAACCATATTTCCTTTTATGACTATTACTTTCTTTAGGCTAGAAGTTTTTGGAAAACATGGCTGTCTTTTCCTGCCTTCATTGGATTCTACTGTTTGACATACATTGAAAGAGACAAAGACAGACAAAGGAAGGGAGTAAGAGAGGGAGGGAGAGCCGGGCGGTAGTGGCACACACCTTTAATCCCAGCACCTCGGAGGCAGAGGCAGGCAGAGTTCGAGGCCAGCCTGGTCTACAAGAGCTAGTTCCAGGACAGGAACCAAAAGCTACAGAGAAACCCTGTCTCGAAGAGGGAGGGAGGGAGGGAGGGAGGGAGGGAGGGAGGGAGGGAGAAAGAGATGGTGAGAGTATCTGTGCCCAAACTCAGAAGACTGAAAGTTGATGGAGAAAAACAAGGTAAGACAATTAGAGTATGGAGGGAAAGGATAGTGCGTTTTTAAAGACATGTTCCCATTCTTTGCTAACTTGTGAAATAAGGTAACAGACCATGAGAGTTATGTTTGCCAAGTGTTCTGCAATAAAGCCTACTGTAATCCTCAAGACACATTCCCTCTTTTGCCAGTTTTTTTTGCTTTGTTAGCCTTCACATTTTTGTGACAACCATTTGTCTGAAAGGCTGAGGAGGTTTATAGCCATCATTCATTTTTTTTCACTTACAAGCCATAAAAAATCCACAGTTTTAGATAAAATGCTATATAGTCATCACAGGGAGTGTCATTTCTCCCATCTCAACATTTTGAAATAAATTGCTTAAAATTTAGGAAAAGAGACTATATACAGTGGATATAAATTTTTATTTTTAAAGACTTTATCCAGTCAGTACATAAATGATTTTCTTTGTATTTAATAAATGTCAAGATTTCATTTTAATATAATTATTAAGTCTATATTACTTAGGAAATTCTATTGTATAAGGTTAGAAAAGAATGATCGGGGGTGGAGTTGGTGCTTTTCCTGACATCTGACATGACTGTGTAACCTCCTCCCAAACTGCTGATTGTACTTCACAAAAGAAACACATCTCTTTAAAGTCATTTAAAGGAGTGATAACTGCAGAAAGGACCATGAGTCAAATTCTCCATTAGCTTGCCTCTCAACAATCAATACATATTTAATGGTGATATTTTTGTTTATGAGCTCAAGGGTAGCTCCAGGCAGCCGTCAGATGTAGACAAAGTTTGTGTTCTCTGGGTTTCAATCTCACTTTCCAAGATCACTTACCTGTTGTGGAACAGGTCTTTCCCCTGAATTCATGAGCCACGTTTTCATTTATTTTTTAACCAAATATATTCCCTGTGATGGGCAGACACGTAGAAATTTTCTCATTATCTTCACAAGGCATTAGAAAAATAAATATGCAAACCAGGGTAACCATTGCACATCGATCTCCTCATCCACAGCAGGTATGTTTAAGCATACCTCTCTCTGAATAATTAGTTCATTAGTACTGAACCAGTGAAATGCAAGGTTAGGGGTATATTTTTGTGAGTCTTTGATCATATTTTCTTTAAATGATCAATATGTACCCCCTTCCATATATGTGTTTGTCTAAAGACACTGTGCTACACATATATTATTGAGACTGAAACTCAGACACCAACACAGACTCATACTGGAACACAGTTTATCCAATGTGGGTGTTTTCTCAGACTACATGATTCAGGAATATTAAATTCACCACTACCTTTGCCAAGTTTGACAAGCTTTCAACACTGCTTTTGATTGCTTTTTTTAAACAGAGAAGTCAGCCCAAACCACATAAAATGTGGCACTAAATAGACCACGGAAAGGACAATTGTTCAAAGTATGAGTGTTCAAAACCGAGACAGAGCCCTGCCACGTTTGAATTTAGCCGGAGATACGCACTTTAGTGTCTTGGAATAACACAGATTACTGACTTTGTTGATAGTATTACAAATAAGATTTTGTGAAGAGATAGATTCACAAATGCGGAATATGTAGGTATTGAGGATCAAGCACACACTTAAAATTTGTTTGCTAATATACATGAGTAGTAGAAAAAGAGATTTCCTGAATAAATTGGGAGTATGGGGTCCTTGGGAGAGGGTTGAAGGGGAGGGAAGAGGCAGGGAGGGGAGCAGAGAAAAATGTAGAGCTCAATAAATATCAATTAAAAAAGATACTTTTCTTTACTCTTGGAAATTAGGATGAGTAAAAGCGTAAAAAAAAATACTATTGGGAATTAAGTATAATGGTTAGGTAGTATCTTGGTCTTGAGACAGCTACATTAGATAAAAGAGTAGTTTTCTTCTATAATATCTCTACACAAAATATTTTTAATTAATCATTCTTTCTTTGAATATTTATGTATGGGGATTTCAAAGGCAGAGCAAGGAAATAGTAGGGCCTGGGACAGTGGTTTGATAAAAATCTGTAGTTCACTGTAACTCTCCTGTGTTATGTATCAAAGTGCTTTGGAGCATTGTTAGATATTTAAAATTCTTGGAAGTAATATGGAAGTTTGGTTTATATAAGAAAGAGAAGTTGAGCCGGGCCTTAGTGGCGCACGCCTTTAATCCCAGCACTCGGGAGGCAGAGACTGTGGATCTCTGTGAGTTCATGGCCAGCCTGGTCTACAAGAGCTAGTGCCAGGACAGGCTCCAAAGCTACAGAGAAACCCTGTCTCGAAAAAACTAAAAAAAAAAAAAAAAAAAAAAAAACTAAAAAAAAAAGAAGAAGAAGAAGAAGAAAGAGAAGTTGGGGTGCTTCACAATTTAACCATTAGGTTGACCCATGTGTGCTGATGCCGTGGTGTATTTGTGTAGCTAAGTATGTAGTTATCCATTTGATAAAATGCCATCGTTAGAATCAGTGTGATCCATATCAATCCTAATATTTAAATATGTATTGTAATGTTAGTTAGGTCACACAGATGGGTTAGTTGGGGTAAATGGCTTAATCATAAAGACTGCTAGAAATTTTCTTTTATTTAATTGTTGTTCAGACTAAACACACCATGAAAGCATTGAGACCATGAGGATGCTATGAAGTAGTGAAGTACAGAATTTGTATTTTAACTGTAATTTGTGGTCATCAGCTAATTATTTTCTCTGCAAATGAAGAAAACATTATTACAGCTAAAGTCAAGGACTTTCACAGACCTAGTACTTGGCAAGTCCATTCAAGATTTTCTTTGTATCATCTGCTCATTTGAGGTTTCTTCCAGTTGGTTAATAATGTGGAATTTGTTAAAGAAGTGAATAATATTAAAATTTCAGTAGAGTCAAAATATTTCTCCTAACAATCAAATGAATGGTAGAAAGCTACTTATATACCTTGTTTTACTTTATTTCTCCTAATCACTGTCCTATGTAGATCCCTAACACCATCAATGAGAAGTAATTTTTATGCTCCTTTTAGTGGGAGATGAAATATCCCATACTGTTATATCTACCCTATACATAGGTAAACAAAGACAATATTTTCTTTCTTACATTTACAGGGAATAAACAAATATATTCAATGCCAATATTACTATGTTACTAATGTTACTATGGAAGTAACAGAGGCAGGGTAAGGGAGAAAGAGCTCAAGGAGAGCACAGATTTTCTGAAGAGAAGTTGAGAATGAGTCAGAACACAACTAAACAGAGCCTGCTTTCTGCAGAGGGACGATTTTGTAGTTGGTCAAGATGACATGAGAGCCATTGCAGGGTTCTGGATAGGGACTTGGCATGATATATCTCAGATCTGAATGAAACCCCTCTGACAATACTGGCGGGAATAGAGTGTGGAACGATGGAACACAAGAATGTCAGGGCTCAGGGGAAAGAACACTTTGGAGGTGTTCCTGATAATGCGTGGTTAATTAGTCCAAACTAAAAAGGTTTTTTTTTTTATATTGACTTTAGATCTCTATTGAGAAGGTATTTCTTGTTGTTACCAAAAATATCCAGTTAGCCTCAAAATTTCACTTTCTTCTTTCAATGAAACTCACATAGGCATTTGAAACTTTTTAAAAATGATACTTAATATACTTTCCTCATATGCCCAAGTGAAATAATTCTAAACTCATTAGTCTCTCATTTTGCTCCAGTAGATACACATTTGACTTCTGTTGTAAAAGCTATGATCAGGACTTAGCACCAGAGCCAGGAAGCTGACATCTGGTGTGTCTCTGGGAAATGTACAGGACATTCTGTGGCCTCTGTAATAGGCACATGTTACTTAGAGGCTTAGAAAACAGCTTGGGGGAAACAATCGCTCAGAAGCATTTTACAGATAAGATGCCTGCTCACATCCAATAGATAGACCATAGTAGACCCAGGAAACTACCTCTATGCCCAAGGTGGTGTTTTGGTTCTAGTTAAAAGTCCTCCCTCAAATAACAGGGTGTGTAATGAAGGCTTGACCTCGTAAAGTCTTGATTTTAAAGGTGCATCTAATAATAGCCCTCTTAATCGTTTAAAACTACTTCCAGATCATGTATAGTTTACCATGTCTTCTTTAGCTTGTGGAGGCCCTTGCATAACAGAAAAATAGCAGTCAGCAGACTGTGCATGCACAGAACTTACAGCAGCAGCCTGTATGTGTTTGATTTTGGTTAAGATACATAAAATCATTTTGCACTCATCCATTTGCCTGTGCGGTTTGTGATCATTAAAATCATGGGTTCTTCAACTTGTTTCTCCCTTCTGCCAGTTGGTAATGGGCACACCTCAGAAATTTTGCTTGAAGGCTACTCTAGTTTCATTTATGTTTCTGTGATAAAATATTCTGACAAGAGGCAACAAAAGGGAGAAAAGGGTTAAGTGGCTTAAATTCGATGTTATGGTCCATTAGTGAAGGGAAGTCAATGCAGGACCTTAAACAGCTTGTCACATCTGAAGTCATTAAAAGAGAGAAATAAATTCATGTAGGTTAGTTTACTTTCTGTTCTGTGCTTTATCTTGGATTAGAATGTTCAGAATTTTTTCCTTGGGTGATGGTGCCACCTACCCTAAGATGGATCTTTCTGTATCAATTAATGAAGACAATCTCGAACCTAATATAGATTATTTCTCATTCAGACCCTCTTACCACATGATTCTATGTTATTTCAAGTTGACAATTAAAGGCAACTATCACAAAGACTCTGAGACACTTCATATATCTACAAAATAGGGTTTGAATTTGTTGAGATGTGTAAATTAAATCCTGAGTTGACTGCTTGTCCCATGGTGTGGAAAATGATGATAGCTGCTATTATTGTTAGTAGGTGTCACATTTTATTAAACATACTAATTATCACTATCAGTTATGCATTTGCTCATTTTTATAGTTTGTTTAGGTATGAGGGCAGTAGGAATGATGACAATGATAATATTTATTTTTTTGCAATGTCTAAGGCAACATCAAAGCAACAGATCTGAGTGACTTTCCAAAAACTTGTAACATCTGAGTGGAAGACAAAATCAAGATCCCTAGAGTCACATCAACATTTTTATTTTAGTGTGTGTGTGTGTTTGTGTGTGTGTGTGTGTGTACATATATGTGTGGTATATATACGCATGTGGCTTTGTACCTGGTACACATGCCCGTTGATCACAGGTCAGCCACACCTGTCTTCTTCTATTGTTCTTCACTTTACTTTTGGAGACAAAGTCTCTCACTGAACCCAAAAGCTTACTATCTTGGCTAGACTGGCTGGGGAGCAAGCCATAGGGATCCTCCTGTCTCCACATCCGTGTGTGGGTTATAGAGTTATACCACTAAAAGCAGGTTTTTAAAAGTAACATTTTCACTTATTCCTTGAACATTTCTAAGATACAGAAGGAGATTTTGATTAGATATACCACGACTATATCCTTCCAACTCCTACTCTCCAGGCTCCCCAACATACCTACTTTTAGACTTCATGTTCTATTATTATTGTTATTAATCTATTTTAATTATATTTACATTTTATTAACATTTATATTATTATAAATTTATTATTATTTATTGTTGTTGTTGTTATCACTTGATTCCAATCAGAGCTGACCACATGGACCTGTGTGGCCATTTACTGGGGCATGGGTACCTTACCGTTTCTCACATACCCCTCCCAAATGAGTGACTCCCCTCCCTCAGCAGCTATTTACTTTCAGTAGCTCCCCTACTTCCAGTGTGCATTGGGAATATGTCCACCTTCTGTGGTTGATATTGTGCAAGTCTCGTGTAGACAAACACAGCTGCTATGAGTTCCTGTGATCAAAAACCCTGCCATTTCCAGAAGACTAACTTTTACAATACTTTTTCCCATCTTCAGCTCTTACACTCTTTTGACCCCTTCTTCTTTGATGTTTCCGAACCTTGGATACCCTCATCTGAGGCTTAGAACTCACAATCATTTATTCTCAGCAGTTGGACCAGTTACTAGTCTCTGGGTTAACCCCCATCACTGCAAAAATAAATAAATGTCTCTGGCTGAGATTGAAAGCTGCATCAAGCTATGGATATAAACATAAATATTGAAAATACATCTTGATAAGATGACCGTTTGGAGAAACAATAGTAGGTCTGCCTTTAGGGCCTGTAATATCCTCACTCATGGTCTCTGGACCAGAATTTCAATACTAGGCATGAATTCCATCCTGTGAAGCAAGCCTCAAAAGCCATGTATGCCAGAGTTCCAAACTCACTCCTGTTTGATTAGCAAACACCTTTTCAACCAAACCATCTCCTCCCTTAGTCAGTCCCTCAGGCTATTATTGTTTTAATTCCCCCCCCACCTTAATATTGGTTTCTGACTATAGTCATTTACATAAATCTCAGAGTCATTACTGTGCTAGGCAAGGCTTGCCATTGACTCTCTGGCTGTAAAAGTGCCCAGGTCACTGCAGTGTTTGGACACAGTTCTACAGGCCCTGACATATTCTGCTTCCTTCTCTTGCACGAGGTTTTTCATTTTATTTTTTTTATCCCTTTTAAGAAGTAGTGAGAAAAGTGATGGCAATCTTGCCATCTCATCTGCCAGGAGAATTTACCAACTTGCTGCACTTGTTTCACAGTGCCTTCCAGAAGTGAGGATGTTCACAGAAAATCGCCTCTGTCCACAGCAAACACATAACCAGTTATTTAAACCAGGTTCTCTCTCACCCCCACTTTAACTGACAGAATGCATACTGAGAGCCTCTCTTTCCCATTACCCTTACATTGCCATGAAACAAAATCGAGCATCTGTAGACGATTGAGTGAATGTTAATGTGGCTGATTTGCCAGAGAGATGGAAAACTAAGATCTTTTTTATGCCCAAACACAGAAAATCGCCAGGCATAGTGCAATACTGGCGTGGACAATGCCATTTTATGCCTGTCTGACCAATCTCAAGGCTATATCAGTAACTACTCCTGATAAATCAGACTAAAGATGCCAAGGAAATCAGCGTAATGAAAATGGGAACTGAGTCCCAATGTCATCAGTACTGCTGCTAAACTTGTACCTCCATTGAAAGACTGACTCCTGGGAATTTCTATTGAGAGGCAGAAGAATTTTTCTTACAAACGAAGAGACAGTTTGCAGAGGAAAGCTGAGCAGAAGCCTCCCTTTCATCATGTGCAAGACCCACATCACCTCATGAAAGGATCATCGTAGAGTTTGTCATATGCAATAGTCTTTTTTAATATTTATTTATTTATTTATTTTTTAAGATTTCTGCCTCCTCCCTGCCACCACCTCCCATTTTCCTCTCCCTTCCCCAATCAACTCCCCCTCCCTCATCAGCCCGAAGAACAGTCAGGGTTCCCTATGCAATAGTCTTAAAGGCATACCTCAAATTGCCTATTTAGAAAGTTTCAAGCAAATTTCAAACCTTTTATTCTTTACTCTCCTATCTGTAAAACCATTAAAAAAGAAAAAAATCCAACCAAGCAAACATATAAACCAACAAAAACAAATGCTGTCCACCTCAAAGAATGTGAAGAAATTTTTGTCAGTTTATATGGCGCTAAAAGAAACTATGCTATCTACCTAGAAGGAGGGGAAGGGTTTTATTGGTTGGCTTATAGATTCATTCTTATCTATCTCCAGCACAAGACTTTAATGATTTGGCATGATCTTAATCTAACAAATAACAAAACACAAAGACCTTTGCAGTTGGGGGTCGGATATACTTGGCTGTTTAGATACAAATTCAGTTTGTTGCTGAACTTTTTTCTACCTGCAGTTCCTTGGCTGTAGATAGGGAATGACTGTCACTTCCTTATGCTGGTATAATCTGAATCAACACTATGAAATAATCATTTAGTCCTTACTATTGTGCAGGAATTGGTATCTTCCATATTAATTTTTTTTGTTGTTGTTGTTGAAGCTTGGTGAGGTGACATAGGACTTTAATGCCTGCACTTGGGAAGCAATGGCAGGTCTCTGAAGTCAAGGCCAGTCTTATCTACATTGTGAGTTGCAGGCCAAACAGAATTGTATTATGAGACCTGAAACATTTTGGTGAATGAATTAATTTTAAATTCTAAATAATTATTCTGGCAAGCACTTTAATAATGACTAGATAATTTGTATAAAGTAATATTGGTACACACACACACACGCACACGCACACACACACACACACACACACACACACACACAAACATACAGACACACACTCAAAGGTGACCACAGCAAAATGAAGCAATTTATAGAGAAGGGAGCCAAAACACAGAGATGTCAGATGGCCATATGACATGCTCAGGACCACATGGTGGTATATACTCAGGAAAGTTTGAGTGTAATCTTTCTATCTCATGTCTTAGAAAGCAAGCAAAGTATTTCACAGAGTCTATGCACTGACATAGAAATCATCACTAATTTTGCTTTTTGAGAAAGGACTAACTAGGATGGAGAAAAATAATATTACAGACAAACCATAGTATAAATTTTGTTGAAAATAATTTCTATCTTAAAATATACATGGATTTTACACAAGTATACTCTTGCTTGGATTAGAAGTTATCTTATGTTAAAAGTCAAGCTTAGATTTGCTGTTTGTCAGAGGAAATAAATAAATAAAATTTTTATTTTCTCTCTCTGACAAACATATTTTACCACTAAGAAACAACAGCTATGGTTAAAGGATGGAAAATTATACACAGTAAATGAGCAAAGAAATAAGCAAGTATAGGTATTCTATTTTCTGAGAACATAATTTTCAAAACAAAATCAATCAGAAGAGACACTCATTAAAGGAAAAATTCCCAGAGACGATATTACTGTTCTAAACATTTATGAATCAAGCACATTGTTATCCAGTTTCTTGAAGAAAATCTTGTCAGAGCTAAAAGTCATGCATTGACCCCAATAATTCATTCTTATTCATAGTTATATCCTCAGATAAAAACTAATTAGAAAAACTCTGAAGATAAATGACATTATAAATCAAATGTATCTTTCTATAGAACATTCTACCAAAATAATGAAGAATAAACACTTCTTTTATTTCCCTAAATTTTGTTTATTTATTTTACATCTTGACTTCAGTTTTCCCATCTGTCCTTTCCCCAAAATCCATCGCTCCACATAATCCTCTTCCTTATCTATTAAGAAAAGGGCAGGCATATGGATATCATGGATATCAACAAAACATGATGTGTCAAGTTGTAAGACTAAGCATCTTGCCTTGTACTAAGGCTGGGCAAGGCAACCCAGTATGAGGAATGGGGTCCCAAAAGTCAGTAAAAGAGTCAAAGACAGTCCCTGTTCCCACTTTTAGGAGTCCCAGAAGAAGACTATGCTACTCAACTGTCACATATATTCAGAGAGCTTAGATCAGTCCCATGCAGGCTTCCTGGTTGTCAGTTTAGTCTCTGTGAATTCCTATGAATTGACTTTTTGGGTTTTCCTGTGATGTCTTTGATCCCTCTGGGTCCTACAATTCTTTCTCCCTCTCTTCAGCAAGATTTCCCTTACTTAACCTAATGTTTGTCTATGGCTCTTTATGTCTGTTTTCACCAGTTGCTGGGTGAAGCCTCCTCTCTGGTGACTATAGGTCTAGGCACCAATCTATGAGTATAGTGGAATAACATTAGGCACCATTATATCAGTATTATTTCCTACAGTAGGGTTTGGTTCTATCCAAGGTCTCTGGGCTATCTAGCCTCTGGGTCCTGGTGCTCCAGGAAGTGACAAGAGAGGGTTCATTCTCATGGCATGGGTCTCACGCTAGACCAGTTATTGGTTGGCCACTTGCCCAATCTCTGTGCCACCATTACCTAGCACATCTCATAGTCAGAACAGACTGTAGGCTGAAGGTTGTGGCTAGATTGGTTTCCCAATCCCTCCACTTTAAGTCTTGCCTGATCACAAGAATTGACCAATTCAGGCTATATATATATATAAATATACATGGATTTTACACAAGTATACTCTTGTTTGAATTAGAAGTTGAATTAGAAGATATATATATATAGATCTATATCTATATCTATATCTATATCTATATCTATATCTATATCTATATCTATATCTATATATCTTCAATTGCTAGGTGTCTTAACTGGGGTCATCTTTGTAGGTTGCTGGGAGTTTCTCTTGCAGTAGATTTCTCCATGGCCCCCAAATTCTCCCCCTTTCCAGTCATCTCTTCTAGTTCTCTCTCTGACTTGGTTCTTCATGTCCCATCCCCATCAACCTCTAGTGTACCCACAAAATCTTTTCTATTCCCCCTTCCCAGGGAAACCTGAGTGTCCTCCTTGGATGGTCCTTGTCACCTAGCCTCTCTGGGTCTGTGAATTGTAGCATAGTTATCCATTACTTTACAGCTAATACCCACTTACAAGTGAGTACATGCCGCATTAATGCTTCTGGATCTATATTACATCACTCAGGATGATTTTTTCTAGTTCCTTTCTAATTGCTTTTGAATTTCATGATGTTATTTTTTTGAACAGCTAAGTAAAACTCCATTGTGTAAATGCATACCATTTTCTTTACCCGTTTATCATTTGAGGGGCTCCCATAATTTTGAAGATGATACCAATACAGGTAGTCATACTACATGTAAGATGTTAGAAACTCTTTCTTTGGGACTTTTAGACTTTGAAATGAAATGTGTGGGTAAGGGTGAACTAATTCTCTGTCTCTTTTTGTATGTTGTTATTTAGACTCCAGAGGAGCTAGAAGATGATTCTGACTTTGAGCAAGAAGATTATGATGTGCGTAGCCGGACAAGTGTTCAGACTGAGGATGACCAGCTCATTGCTGGGCAGAGTGCACGGGTGCGTGGACATTAACCACTTTGGATAACTGCCCGGGGGAGAAACTCACACAAATCGCTCAAGAAAATTTCTGAACTTTAGGTGCTGGGAAACCAGAAATCTTTGGTTCAATAGTTTGGGGTATTCCTTGGGTAGCCTACAGCAATGCACATTGTTCATGATGGTAGCAACCACCACTATTCCCATTTTCTTTTAACCCTCCCCATCCTCTATCCACTAGATGTAGCAGCTGCATCTAAGTACTACATATTCTAACATGTATAGGGGATTGTATTTGGCTTGAGGGTAATAATTTGATAGACAAGGGCCATCTATTGCTTAAATTTTGAATTGCATCTGCCATAATTCTGAGTAAAATCTCCATGTTCAGAAATAGCACAAGAGGTAACAGTAAATGTAAAATTAAAGTACTCCTTTGTTACTGGCTTGATAATTGCTACTTAGTTTTGGGTAGAGTTGATAGGAAAGATCATGTTGATTCATGGGTATTGGGTAAAGAGAAATCTTTGTTTTTCCCTAATGCTTATCTGTTTCCAGGGCCAAGTCTTTTCTTAAATGATAGAAAGAAGTTACACAATGTTTATGAGTTTTGAGTTTTAGGGATGAATTAAGCAATAAAATATAACATATTTGTTAAACAGATGAATACTTGATGGCCTGGATCACAACACAAGTAGTATAATGCACACCCCACAGCTGGGCCAACAATGGGAATTGTGAAAGAAAAGTAAAAAACAAAAAAATTAAGAGAGTAAAATAAAAAGAACTAAAATAAAAAGAAAATGTGTTCCAAATGACTATACCTAAAACCCACTTTACCTTTTGTACTATAGACCTTGGTATCTTTGTTCTAGAGGCAAATGAATGAAAAAAAATACAGATGCAAATTGATAGAGACACAGGGGTAAAAATTCAGATACTACAGGCACATGGAATATGGTACAGTAGCACACAGATTTATTTTTGAGAAGAAGAGAAAAGAATTGTGAGTTCAAGAGTAACCCTGGCCAAATAGTAAAGACTTTATGCCTATAGCCAGGTACTGAGGGTGTTGTTCACTAGTAGAATGCTTGCCTAGCATGCACAAGGCCTTAACTGATGAGGGGAACAGAAAGTATAGTATCTCTGATTTCACAAACTTTGGTTTTGATCTATAAAAGCAAATGCTAGTAGCACTCTGAGAGATATGTGTTGCTTGAATTCTCTGACATTCAGACATATTTTTGTCAGATGTTACCCATAGGCTTCCTTGGCAACATTCTTTTGATGATGACTTGATCTTTATAGAATAATAGTACAACATTTGCCTTATAGTAAATGCTCAATAAAAGTCCAACTCTGATCATTATTCTTTGGAAAAAAAGGTCTCTTTTGAACACAGTACAGTGACATCAAAGAGTTTGAAAGAGCATAGAATCTCCATTGAAAACTCCCTAAAGATTCTTCAATCTTGCCTAAAACATGAACACTTGGGAAGGTCATTAAGCCAGAATCTTTTGTCTGTTGGCATACCACCAAACTAATTAATCAAGCCAATTCATCTTTAAAATTAAGTAAAACCAGCTTTTTCATGTCAATGACAAAGGACAAGTTTGAGTAATTCATCCAAACATTAATCAATTCTGAGTTAATTTTATTGACTGACTCTAGCCCTGGTTACACTGATTTGTGTTCCCAAAGAATAAGATATATTATACAAGCTTTATCTTGCTTTGCGATTGCCATCTTGTAAAGATGGCCTGAATAGTCTACATTTAATGAGATTAGGGTTCACATATTTTTCTCTTTCCCACACTATTTTTATGTTGTGTGTCAAGTCAGTGATAATGGATAAAAACAAATTTTAAATGGTTCCTCTTGATCATTATATTTTCACTCTGGTGTTTATTTTCAGAGTGAAATATGATCAGGGTCTACGAGAGTTAAGGACCAGGTTGTCTTATTTGCTACTTGCTAATTTGTCTTGGAGGTCTATCCCATGTTATGGATTAACATGCAGCCCACAATTCAAATTCTAATGTTAGCCCCAATCAGGGATATAGAATTATGACTACTAAGTTAGAATAAGAGGGCATTATCAAATAGCTAAGGTAAGAGATGGTTGAACTTTGGACCACCAGTGTTTGACAAGCTGCTAAGAACTGTGAAGGAAGTCAACTTTGTGTTTGACACATGAGTTAGGTCTTCCAAGTAGACAGTCTTTACTGATAATGGCCTTATTTTTATTTTTATTCAGGAAAATATTCCTCTCTGAAAAGGGCAAGGAAAAGAATGTTAAACCGGAAAATTAACTTTTAGCACCTTCTTCCAACATTCCTCTCAAATGTCAGAGAGAGGATTTTATTTCTTTTATATGGCATTTTATGATGCTTTTGTTCAGTGTTTACATGGCTATGAGTAGGTATTGTTGTATGTGCATATGTGGACTGGCACATATACTCAGTGTGTATATCAGAGGAGGACATCACCCATTGTGTTCTATCCGTCTCCACCTTATTCTCTTGACACCGTCTCTGTTACGGAAAAGAGGTTTCTGTGTTTCCCCCATCTCTTTCCAACCTTCAATTTCCATCCCCTGTTTCTGCCCAGGTACTGAGGATTGGGGTATTATGTGGTCATGTCTGACATTTTATATTGGTTTGATATACATGGATTCAGGTTCTCGTGTTTGTGCCATGAGTATTCTTAACCCCTGTACAGTCTCCCAGGATTTTGTCTGTAACACTTTGAAGGGAAGTAGAAGGAAGAATGGGATTGGATATGACAATCTACTCATACATAGAGGTTATCTTACAGTATAGTCTTAGACATAGCACCTTACACTTTTACAAAACTATTTTAGGCATATGCATGTTTTGACTTTTTACATGTCTGTGCACCATGAGCATAACTGATTCCTGTGGAAGTCAGGGAAGGTTATCTGTGGAATTTAGTTACAGATAGTTGTGTGTGGCCATATGGGTGCCGGAAATTGAACCCAGAGCCTCCAGAAGAGATAACTCATCACTTCAGCCCTTAACATGACATCTTAAATCTGTTTCTTCACATTTTGCCATAGTGTAAGTAGGTCAACAGCAATTCTCTGGCTTTTAACCTTAGTGATAGAATTTATTCCTTTGAGGGTGTGCAGAACTGACTGTTAAATATGAGTGCTGAATACTCAGGTAACTTTGCTAACTCTCTTTTGCATGCCTAATTTCCAATGTGCTAGTGCCTGTACAGGTGTGAACTCCATTCCTCATGTCAGTTTATGTCCTAGTTCCCCCTCTGATGCTGCAGGAAAATATGTACGATGAATAATAAAAACCCAGAGACAGATATTGGGGTTCAATCTGAAAACCAAAAAAAGCAAAGCAGCCAAGCCACTAGAAAAGTCTTACCTCAACCAAGGCTGGGCAACCACAGACTAAGCAGAATGAGCAGTCTAAGTCTAAGAAGGCTAAGCAGACTAGGCTGACTAAACAGACTAGGCAATCAGAGCCTCTCTCTCCTTCCATTTTGTTTTCCCTCTAATGATGGGATTAAAGGTGTGTGACGCCCTATTTTTAGGATTAAATGTGTGACCTCCCACTACCTGGATTCTTTTCTACATTGATCGTGTGTAGTCCAGGGTTGCCTTGAACTCCCAGAGATCCATCTGCCTCTATCTCCTAAATCCTGAGATTAAAGGTGTGTGTCACCATTGCCTGACCTCTAGTGACTTATCTTTGCCTTTGAGATCTCTAGGAAAGCTATATTTATTAAAACATAAATAAAATATCGCTATAAAGACACCTGACAGAAAACAACTTAGAGGAAGGAAAGGTTTCTTTTAGCTCAGTATTCTATATAGTCCAATCTTTGTGTGATAGTTAAGGAAACTGAAACAATTAGTCACATCCACAGGCAAGAGCAGAGAGTATATGCATGTTTAATGACAACCAACTTTCCATCTTCTCTACAGTCCAGGTTCCAAAAACAGGGTTATGGTGCTGCCCACTTTGATCCTGGGCACTGACATCTCAATGGATAGATACAATATGACATGCCTACAGACCTCAGTGGGAGGAATATCTGTTTTCCAATCCAAAGAGTAAGACTGGAGGTCAAAGTACCCAACTGTCAATTGTGGAGAAATATCCCCTTGAGTTTTCACCCCTTTTATAAATTTTCTTGCCCTTAAATCCCTTGTAATAAATTCTGCTTTTTGTCCCGGAAAATGATTCTTGCCAGTTTGAGGACCCTTGCATTTCAAAGGTGGACCCTGGGACACGTACCTGGAGATTTATATTGAAGAAGAGTTTTAATCCCTTTGAATGGCTGCTATTTGTATCAGTGACATGCACTTTGATCTCAATAGGAAGAATTTATTAATCATAAAAAGTGAATGATTGGCTGTCCAGAGAAAAGGCAGGGAACCTAGGACAAAGGCTTGAGTTCTTGTGGCTTTTGATCTTTGATGTTCCCAGTTTGGAACCAAATCAGCCTGGGTAGAGCCAGGGGAACTGTATATGCCATGTATGGATCCAGGCTACAGAAACTAGAGATCTCATCACCGGGACAGGAAACAGATTTGTCTCCTTTCCCCTGGCCATGCAAATAATTTTTCTCATGTTGCCTTAGATTGAAGGAATGAACAATTATATGTTATATATGTCACATTGAATTTGATTTTAATGTAGCCAGCCTTCTATTTCTTTTCTACTTATAATGACTTTAATGTGTTAACATTTCAAACTGCTGAGTTACATTGATAAGACCTAATTAAAACTCATGTGTTGCATTTTAATTTGATTAACTTGCAAATTTTGCAGTTGTGATCTACTGTTTATAGATAACCTTTTTTTAAATTCCAGTTTCAGAAAAGGTCAATAATGAATTTTTAAAAGCCAAGAGCATTTTAAGAATATTCAAGAAAAGCCTTGAGCTCATCGACTTCCACAGGGCAGCAGAGGCAAATGTAATGACACTTGAACTCCAGTCTCACCCCATTAAGTGCATTCTGCGGATCGAGCATCCCTGCAGTTAAAATAGCATCCCTTCCCTTGCAAATCTGCTTTGAAGGGGCCAGTCATTCCTCTGAAAGGTGTCATCAGAAAATGCCTGTCATTTCTGACGACCTCTCTTGAGTGGCATTGATGCCTTGGGCAGGAAGATGCTTAAACCATCTGTCAGAGGCCACTGAGATTCTGTTCCGAGCTGGAAGTCAAGGGAAGCATTTCTAGGAATCAGAAGTAGGACAGTAATGCAAATTAAAGAACAAGGGGCTGGAGGGTTGGAGAGATGGCTAATCAATAGCACCCACACACTGAGAAAATGGGGATGTTCTATCGGGAACTCACCAAGGCCAGCTGGCCTGGGTCTGAAAAAGCCTGGGTTAAAACTGGTCTCGCTGAACATAGAAGACAATGAGGACTACTGAGGCCTCAAGAACAATGGCAATGGGTTTTTGATCCTACTGCACGTATTGGCTTTGTGGGAGCCTAGGCAGTTTGGATGCTCACCTTACTAGACCTGGATGGAGGTGGGTGGTCCTTGGGCTTCCCACAGGGCAGAGAACCCTGATTGCTCTTTGGGCTGATGAGGGAGGGGGACTTGGTTATTGGGGCAGGGGGAGGGAAAGGGGAGGCGGCGGTGGGGAAGAGACAGAAATCTTTAATAAATAAATAAAAAAATCAAAAGAAAAAAAAAGACTTGCTACTCTTCCAGAGGACTTGAGTTCAGTTGCCCACACTCATGCTGGATGCCTATAAGCTACTGTAACTCTAGATTCAGAGGGACACACACACACACACACACACAATTAAAAGTAAAATAAAATAACATGTTTACAAAAATTAGAGAGTGTAGGTATGGTGCACCTACTTTCAGTCCTGGTACTGGGGAGACAGAAGCTGTGATCTTTGTGAATTCAAGTACAATCTAGTCTTCATAGTGAGTTTCAGGCTAACCAGGCATATATAGTGAGATCTTGTCTTAAAAAGAAAAAAACAAGCAAACAAAAATTAGAAAGAAAATCAAGGTTATTGACATTTAAATGGTAATTTAAGCAAAGAAGATCCAAATGCTATAGCTGACAAGAAAGTGCCCACCCTCCAATGCAAACATTCACTTTTATGTGAATGAAAGTATATGTATATTATTTCCCATGTGGGTCCTGAATGAACAGTCTGCTGTCTGCTAGTGGTCCTACTTTTTTGTTTTGTTTTTTTTTTTTGCTTTTTGTTTTTTTGTATTTTTAATAGAGAGAGGCAGTCAGTGAACAAACTTAATAATGGTCCCATAGGATTAGTGCTGCCTAAATAAAACATGAATATCTCTTTTGTGTGAAGAAGCTGTGTGAATCAAGAAGATAGGAGTACTTCAGATTAAAAATGCATATTTAATATCTGTTAGTTGAAGCCAAGTGAGAAATTTTAGGCCTTCTTTTTAACATGGAACTAAAAATAAAGTTTATGAAGGCTCTTTGTATATTATGAATCTTTGTAAAGTTTATGGAAATACTTTTGTAGAAATAGGAGCGGCGGGGCTGCGTCCCCAGCACCCTGGCCGCCTGCTAGCTTATGCCCGAAATAACAACACACAAATTATATTCTTTTAAACACTGCTTGCCCATTATATCTAGCCTTTTCTAGGCTAACTCTCTCACCTGGACTAGCCCATTTCTAATAATGTGTGTAAGCACCCCAAGGTGTGCTTACTGGGAAGATTCTAGCCTACGTCCATCCTGAGTCGGAGCTTCATCGCATGTGTCTCTGAGAGCAGAGCTATCCCACGTCTTTGAGGAGTCTTACCTCACTTCCTCTTCCTCCTGTTTACTCCTCCCACCTATGTTTTAACCTATCAGGGCAAGCAGTTTCTTCATTTAATTAACCAATGAAATCAACAGATTGATATATGACACTCCCACATCATACTTTCAAATATTTCCAAACATAGCATGTTAAATATTTTAACTAGCATATTTCTATCAGTCTTGTTTCTACTTTATGCAAACATACAGACCCATACTATATGAGGTTCATGTGAACATGCATAAAAGTCTACATAAGTAAACCCTTACTCTCTAAAATTTTATGGAAGTTTAGTAGGCATGACTCTGTTAGAAGGTACATCATCCAGGTTCCTATGAGTCCAAGCTAACATTTCTCTGGCCCATGAAACTCTATCATAAGGGTATATGACTTGGTAGGCAGAACTGAACTTCAACTGCCTTTTCTCCACTGGGCTGAGGTCTTTATACAATTTGTGTATGGCTATAAGGTAATGTTGTTGTACACAGTAGTGAAAAACGTTTTTTGGCTCACTGCCTTGGTTTGAATTCTCATTCTCCAAATTATAAATTCTGACCAATCTAATTCAGGGAATTGTTCAATTGAGACTCTAGGCTGTATCAATTGGGCAGATGGAGCTAACAGGGGCAACTTCCTTTTGCTTCTTCTTGTGGACTACTAAACAAACACACATTTCGAATACCTTCATTTATTCACTTAACAAACATTAGATTCCCTGCTTACACAGCCTTTGTCTCTTTTGAGATCTCATGGATAACAGAACTATAGGAGAAGCTGAAGAACTATCCAAAGACCGTGTCTGTCAAATCTTTTGCAGGTGGCCATGGGCAAACATTTCACTTGGAACATAGTATAAAAATAGTGTTTAATCAACAAGTTTGATTCTAACTTCTAGTATGATTGGGCATCATATAAACCTTGGTAGTTATAGCCTGTAAATCACTCATGAATATTTAAATGATCAATTACCTGATCCTTGCTTGTAGAAGAAATTCAGGATAGATAGCTGAGAGATGTAAACCACAGTATGTTTTATTTATCTGATTAATACATTCCCATGTATCAAGGCTGTTTCTGTACAAATATCAGTGACATTGAACATATGGCAAACAACACTAATGCATGACTCAACACAGCTATCTAGCTCTTGTATTTTCTTCAAAGAGAAAAATAATAGCTTTTTTTCTTTAGGGATACTCAGCACCATGCTTAGGAACTACTCTGCATGGTGGTGTCACCACTGAGAGCAGCACATTGATATGAAAAGTGTAGCGCAAGTAGACTGACAAATGGACCCTTGTTTACAGTTAGAGAGATGATTGAAGTCAGAGGATGACTTTGTTCAGCATCATCTGGGAATGCACACATTGGTGACTCAGAGTTTTCTGCTTCTCACATCATTTGCAAGTGACTGGAGAAGTGTTTCAAGTATTGATTTGGGGTTTACAAATATATTTAGAAGAATCAGCAAATTTGCAAATGAAGAGTGTGAAAAGCAAGCAGACTCCTCTTTTTTTTACCCTACATTCCCTTACCCAGCAACTTCTGCAATTCAACCTTTGCTTTCTAATCTCATTCAGCCTCAGCAGCCCCAATCCCTGAAAATCTGAGAGCCCAAATGCTCTGACACTTGAAACACTATGTATTATGTTAAATATAAATATTTTTTATATTTCCTCAGTATCTTGGAGTTTTCCATTAGGGACATTCTCCCTAGTCTAAATGTTTTCTGTGTAGGCATCTTAGAAAGGGGATAGAAATCTGGACTTCCATTTCAATGCCATCATATATTCAAAGGCTCTCCAAAGAGCCATGATCATCCAGGAAGATGGGGTAAGAAGGAATAAAGGACACCATCCACTAAATTTCCTAATAAGGGAATAGATATCTTATTTGTGTCAGTTTCCTATTGATACTTTCATTTTTACTCAAAGAAAGTCTTTTCACGGCACACTAGTTGGATGCTCAAATATTGTTTAAAATTCCTCTTCTTCCCAGCAACAGAAGGATTTTTTCCCTTTCCTCTCTGAATAGCTTTCAGCATTGAAAGAGGTACATTCTTTCATCTGGTAAAAGTTTCCTGAGACCAAATATAAAAATTGTTAAGAATAGATTCTTTTGAACAAGTGTATGCCATCAAAGAGACAGGGAAGCTCTGCTACTGTCAGTGTGTCTGCACTTGGATCTCTCCGTATCATTTATATAAGGGGGCGGGGCTGGAGGACCTGTTCAGCCTGTCCTCTTGTCTTGGCTGCAATAGAGAAGACACACATCTTCTAGAATGACGAGGCATCATATAAACCTTGGCAGTCTGAGTGTGCCATCCAATGGGAGCAGAGTGAACATGTAGTTTTTAATTCCTTCATCACCATTAGTCATGCTTCTCCCCCTGTAACCCACACAGGCCATCATGGCGCAACTACCACAGGAGGAGAAAGCAAAAATAGCTGAGCAGGTGGAGATTTTCCACCAAGAAAAAAGCAAGCTGGATGCTGAAGTGGCCAAGTGGGATGACAGCGGCAATGACATCATTGTGCTGGCCAAGCAGATGTGTATGATCATGATGGAGATGACAGACTTCACAAGGTGAGGCCCAGAGGTAGGGAGATGGCCATGTTCTTGCTAAACCCACATGTGTAGCACTGGCTATTCACAGGAAAGCCTGTTGAAATAGTAAAGTGCTATAACAAAGAAAGGTGAAGCTCTTAGTAATTTACACTTACAAGTCAAGATGTTTACCTGTGGAGGGGAGTGGATTCATTTCTGCTTATAATTATGATTGCTTTAGTTATCTATTATAAGGCACTCATAAAAACAAACCCCCAAGGGTTGGGTAACTCATCTGTGTTCTGTACTGGTTTTAAATATGTTTAAGTACTATTCTGAAGAAAAAGTGAATGTTTTGTTAATTTCCTGTTGGAAAAATATGTGCATGTTTCTATGTGCATTTGTTTGTTCCATGTGTTCTAACAAAACATGACTTAGCACTGTCTTTGGCTCCCATCTCACCCTACTATACCAGGAGTTATTTCCGACAGATGAAGATGACAAAACTCTTACAGGGAAATTGTGAACATTTTTCTTTTCCATCTGAGCAGCCTTTCTCATAGGTCGGAAAGGAGCCAACATTCTGACAGGAGCCTTTGCTTCACCACAAGTCATGGGTGCTTGTGTCATTCCCTTTGGTGTCTTCCTAAGAGGGCAATGACAACTGTCTTTGCCCTTCTGAGCTACATAAAGGGCAATAAGATGCAGAAAAAAATCACAGGGGAAAGGGCCCTTCATTCTGAAGGAGAAGATGAAGTGGTGTGGAGCACGTCCTTAACATTGTTTGCAAGAGGGTAGCATAGCATTCACAAACTTCTCAGGAGAGGATGCAAGTAGGAACTATCTTGACAAACACAAAGCATCTGGCAGGCCCGTTCACATTCTTTTTCCAAATGCTGTGTTTGAGTTTGTGTTTGTTTGTAATGTGTGCGTACAAGTAGAGGCGCATTATGGCATGCGTGTGGAAGTCAGAGTCCATCTTCAGGTACTCAACGTACGTCTACCGTCTCTCTTGTTCTCTACTGCTGTGTGCTCCCCATTTGATAACCTATGGGATCGGATGGATCCACCTGTTTCTGCCTGCCTCTTGCCATGGGCATATTAACTGAGATTACAGATGCACCTTCTGCACCTGGCATTATAAGGGTAGCTTCTTGGTGATCTGAACCCCTGTATTCAACTTTGTACAACAAGTGTTTTATTTTCTGAGCCATCTCCATAGGTCCAGATTTAATTTCTGATTTTTAATTTTCCTGTGAAATTAAATTCTGTAACTTTAGGTTATTGTAACTGATACATCATTAGAGTAGAATATGAATCAAAATGAATGCTACATCATAAGATAGTATTGTGTGACAGCATATGCTTATGTACATATACAGATGCACATATATATACTAAAAAGAAAATTAATAGACCACTCATTTAAGTTTATTTTTATCATATGTAAAGATGTTTTTTGGTTGAGTATTCTGTGATAAAATCATGCAAGACATATAGCAATGTCAGATTATCACCTAGTGGGTGAGAACATTTTTAATAATTGTTGACTGCTTCTTATAAGGAAAGGCAAGAATTGATTATAGGGTTTTAATAAAATACAGAACATGGCTATGTCATCCCCTTTACCCTTTACCTTGGGCAAATATGTACTAACGACATTACTTGGCTCCTTTTCCAAATCTTTCAAAATTGTTTTTGATTCTAGCAAAATGATTTCAGTGTTAGGACTGTGACCTTCGAGAGCTTTAAATGTCATCATATTCATTCAAAGTTCAAGTTTGTACATTTAGTTAGTCTCCTTCAGCTTCACAAATGTATTTCTAACACACATAATAATATCAGGGGGGAAAGTCCGAGCCATTATTTAAGTCCAGATTGCCTACAAATCATACGGTGGTGGCAGCCTCAGTCATTGCTTCCTAAGGCCCACGATGACTTCATTTGCTTGCTTTCAACATTTTATTAGTATTTTATCTGATGGATATTATGCAACCCATTAATAACATCAGTGGAACAAATAATCTCATTAGTTTGAAGTGAATAATGAATCCAGTCACGTTGCTAGTTTAGATCAGGAGAACATTTTGTAATTTGCATTATATATAAGTGTGGTCAAGGAAGATAAATATATTTGAGAGGGTCCTATCCAATGATGTTGAATAACACAGGCTCTTTATTAGTCAAAGCATCATTTTAAAACTGAAAAGAAAGCTGGTTCAATTTCCTACAGAATTCATGTAAGATTTTTTTTGTGCTGATCTGAATAATGAACTGTCCAGCCTGTTACAGGTTATCATTTTTCCTAATGCCTGATGAGCTCTCCCTTGCTCTCTCTCTCTCTGCTCTATAAACACACCACACACACACCTGCACACACACATGCATGTGCATTTGTGTGCATGCATGCGTACACATGTGTGAGTGTGTGTGTAGCTAATGAAAACAAAACCATGGGAAGGTATAAACTGACAGTGCAGCCCAGGAGGCTGAGGCTTGCTCGCCCTGCCGTCTGTGCATTCTCATTGTGAGCAAAGTAGCACTTGACTGTGTCTTTCTTAATGGCCTCTCACCTAAGTTTACTGCATTCAGTCTTGTTTAGTATTATTACTGAAATTGCATTTTCTACTTCAAGAAGGAGTAATTGTAGCTTTATACAGCTAAACATCCCTAAGTACCATTTCCTATTATTTAAAGTTTATATAGAGTTGATTAGAGACCGTAGCCTGACTCCTCTATTCAAGTGTTTATAGGGCCTGTAGGTCTCACAGTCACCATTAATTTACTATTGTGCTCTATTATTCATGTCACTGCATATTCATTAACTGGATTCCCACATTTCCATGAGTCCACTCAGTTATTCAAATGGAAGACGGGGTACCTGGCTATTCATGAACTATTTCCTTCATGGAGTATAAAGGACCTGTTGGGTTTCACATTACTTTTTTTTTTCCTTGACTCTTTCTTTATAATCTAATGGGCAAAAGCTGAAGTACCACCCCTTGTACAGCAAATTCATACTTCTTGTGTCATTTTGAGAAAATGCTGTGTACCAATCTGGTGTTGCCCAACCAAGAGGCATGCAGACAGCCTTAGTGCAGCCTTAACCGAATGAAAAGGATCAAAATTCTCTTGTAAACATTAACGTAAAGGGAGTAGTAAACTGAGGATGAGGTGGAAATAATCTGTACATAATCAATTATAAAACACCAAGCAATGGACTAAAATTCATACAATACTTCTAAACTTTGTTCTGCTTTAATTAAGGAGCTCACTCTCTCATCTCAGAGATTCGAGCTGGCATTTCAATATCATTCCTTCTCCTTCTCTTTTTACACTACAACTGGTCAACAAAGACAACTATCTAACTTGCTTACACCAAACTTTTCCTCTTTTCACTGTACCCTTCAATGCCTGCCTTTTTGTCCATCTGTTTCTGGTTTGTACTTCAATTGCATGACCTAAATAATACACCTATAAGAGTTGAACTCATGACTCTCAGATCCTTCCTGACATCTTAGGATTTACTAGATTCTGTATGTTGTTTTTCTACAATACCTATCTGTGCTTTACTTGCTGTGGCAAGCTTGTGTATGTGCATATGTGTGTGCGTGTGTGTATGTGGGGGGAATATGTATGTTATGTTGGTGGACATGAAAGGGTATGCTTAGAGTGTCAGTTTGCTCCTTCCACTGTATATTTCAGGGTTTGAATTCAGGTCACCTTGCTTGGGGTTCCGACACTTTTATCTATTAAACCATCTTGCTGGTCCTGGGAGAATTTCTTAGAGCATTTTTCTTTTGAAACAGTGGTTCTAGAGAGGCTTTTTATGATCCCACATATTTACAAATACCCTCATTGCATTTCCTTTCTAGAGAGTTACATTTGACATTAGCAAACTAGATGTGTTGAGAAGGCTATAGAAAATAAACCCTTTAAATTTGAATTAACTTTGAATTAGAATTCTGCGTACTGAATACTTTGCTCACAATGTACCGACACATTGCTATTGCCCATTAAGACTCACAGGCTTTTTGTAAAATAAATGCAAATTAGTTGGCAAATGGGAGCTCACAGCACTGAAGTAATAGTTTTCCCAGCTTGACTCTCTTTTTGGAGTGACCACTTCTTGGGAAAGACTCCAAATATTGGTCTTTATGTACAAATCAGCTGTACTTAAATGAAAGATATTGCAAGATTCTGCATAGTAGAGAAGTAATAGATTTCATTTCTAAGAACACTAACAACATGTTCTAAGTGAGACAATAGAGTGATTCCTGCCATTAGGGACACAGGGTTCTTTAAAACACCCTTTCAAGTATCCCCACTGTAGACTTGACTCTAAGATACAGAAACATCAGGATGTGTGTCCTCATTTTGAGATAGGCTGCAATAAACATGAGGCTAACATCACTATTGCATTTGTCTTCCAATGATAATACTAACTTGGAAGCCTTACCAACTTCCTAGGTCAGTTTTCTTGTATGTTTGTTTTTTGTGGCTTTCAGTTTTTCTTTTCTGGTCATTTATTTCTTGATTCAGTGCTATGCAGATGGTTATAACTCATTTAGTTTTGTATGGTTTGATAAAGTAGCTTCTAGCTGAATATGGGTGTTTAAATTGTTTTTGATTGTTTTATGCAACATAAAGTTTACTATGATAATAATTGTTTAAGTAGATAAATATGACACACTAAGTACACTGGTGTGTATCTTTTTCTGGCATTGGTCTATACATTTTCATCTCACTTAAACTTGTATCTAGTTGCCTGCTAACTCCCTGTCACCTGTTCCCCACAGCTCCTGCAAAACACCAGAAAAATCAGCTTTCTATCTCTGTGGCATTGGTCACTATAGGTATCACATGAGAGGCATAGTTCACATCTGTCTTTTTGCATCTGACTTCTTTTGTAGCAAATATTCTTTTCAGAGTTCATCCGTGTTGTCACAGCACAAAATTGTATTTTTTTAAAGGTTGAATAATATCCCACTGAGATGGATACACTGCATTTGGTTTCTCCACGCATCTGCCAATGGGCATTTAGTCCTTCTTCCTTTGGGTGTTGTGAAAACGTGCTGTTCAGGACACAGAGAAAATATGTCTTTTATTCCCCATGTATAGAGGAATTGGGAGATTCTATGGTATTTTAAAAAAATTGAGGAATCATCAAATCAAATTTTTGAGGTTCCTGTATTATTTTGCATTCTTACCAGCAACTGACTAGTGTTCTAACTTCTTTATATCAAATATAAGTATTTTCTGTTTTGTTTTTGTTTTTGTAGTTCTCAATGCAAATAATTGGAATAACTTTGTAGTTTTCATTTTTATTTCTCTAGTGACCAGTAACATTGTATGTTTGTTTTTTATCTCTTACCCCTTTTAATTGAATACTTTAGTTGCTGTCAGTTTTAATATATTCTGAATATCTATTTCCTATTAGACAATAAGATTCACAGATTTTTTTCCCTTGTTTTGTAAGTTTTGTTTTCAATATTCATTGAAAATATACTTTGATAATAAAGTTTTAAACGTAAGGTCAAGTTTAATTTTTCTTCAGTTGGTTCTGCTTTTTTTATTATTATATTCAAGAAATCTCTGCCAAATCAAATGCCATGAGTGCTCACACACATTTCTTTCCTTGTTGTTTTATTGCTGATCAATTTGTAGCTGAATGTTTTGCTGATGGATGGAAAGTTTCCCTAGCAACATTTATTGAAAATACTCTTTGCTTCATTAAGTGGTCTTACCACTCTGTGGAAAACCACTTGTCCATGTGTATGAGGTCCCATTTCTGAACTTGATTCTGTTCCCTTTGTCTATTTTTCTGCCTTTGAGTCTGGACTATGCTCTTTTGTCTACTGTACATTTTTGTTAAGTTTTAAAATCAGAAACTATGAGGATTTAATCTTCTTTTTTCTCTGTCAGATTGCTTTGGCTACTTGAGATTCCTGCTAAATCTAGGACATTTCATTTGTTTGGGCAAAATATATTATTGAGATTTTAATATGGATTGCTGTGAATCTGGAGATCTCTAAGTCACCTAATTTGTGTTTGTGGGATGACTTTCCATGTGCCATCTGAGTTTCTTCCAGCAATGTTTTATACAGCACTGAACACATATATTTGAGGCCTCCTTAATTATGTTTACTCTTTATTTATTATTCTTGGTGTCTATTTAGTGGAATTTGTAAAAAATTTCTTTTGTGTCAGAGGATTGGACCCAGAGCCTTATTTATACAGGGCAGACACTAACATATAAGCTATGCCAATCCCGAGTTGCTTCCTCAATTCTATTTCATGATCATTTATTCTTAATGCCAATAAACGTGATTGCATTTTTGTGTATTCATGGGTTTCTAGCCCATTTCTTTCTGAGAACAGATATCATTTGGGAGTGTCCCTTAGTCTTTCTCCATGATTGTCAATGCTCCACTCAAAAATGAGTGTGTGTGTGTGTGTGTTACCATGAAATATTTGTTTACTTTTATGACCCTTTCTGATCCTTTAACACAGCTTCTAACTATAAGAGTTCAAATTGAACTTCTAGTCTGGACACTGGAGTTGTAAACTTCTGTTTATCGTTGTGGTGCCAATGAGTGCGTGAACTAGAGTCACTTGTGGAATAAAAACTAATCATACTGGGTTTTCACTGTGGCCACAGATGAGCATCTGGGCCTCAAGTAAATGCAATGTCTCTAAAGCTATTCCTTACTAACTTGGAACATTCTCATAAGTTTTTAAAATTTATCTTTTAAGGTTTATTAAAAGACATATTTTGAGATCCTTTGGAATTATATAAGTATATAAATATGTATGTGTGTATGTATGTATATGTATTTGTGTTTATAATATGTATAGTTGTGTGACTTTATATGCATCACAAACACATGCAAGTGTCCACAGAGGCCAGAAGAGAGCATAAGATCCCTTGGAACTGGAGTTAAGGCATACTCCACTTCAAAATACTTGAAGTAAACAAACACACATTTATTTTTGGCAATGAAAAATAAAGCAACCACTAAGCTTTTAATGGTGCTGTTTAGATAAAGGCAAAGGCTAACAGGTATCATGTCAGAATAAAGCTTAGAAGAGATTTTCTACAGTCTGAAAGTTACAGAGAAATACAAAACATGTTAACGTTTGTAAGTGATGACATTTTTTGTTTGTTTAAGTTGTCCTTTAAATAATCATGGAAGAAATACAACAAAAGGAAAGAAGCTACTTAGAGATGATAATTAACAACACTGTTGGAACAAGAGCCAGACTGTCACAGAAACTTTACCTCATCCACATTATACAAAATGCCCATGTGGAATCCCATCTTGCTTGCACTTGAAAAAATCTCAATGGCTAGTGAGAAGTGAATGTATTCTCTGGAAGACTCAGGTTGGCTAGGTTTCTCTGGCATGTGTGCCTTAATAGTAATAGGAACTTCTCTTTTATTTCCAGATATTAATATAGAAAAACAAATTCCCAAATGAGAACTGGGGTGAAGCAATGCAACACACACTTCATTAACATTTATCTGATGGAAACTATTTTAAGTCTCACATTTTGTAATACTACATAACAATCGTGGTCATTGCCCTCTTCTTAGAACTATATGTTGTCTAAATAAGTTGCTTCTGAGCGGCTTTTCTCTGGGTCTCACCACATTTATAACACAGGAAGGCAATTTTGGTGCTTTCAAAATGCACTGAATTTTAGCTATGAGTAATAAAGGATAATAGAAAATCTAATCTTCTAAAAACTAAGGAAATTTAATCTGCTAAAAACTAAGTATAAGCATGTTCAATCTATTCTTTATTTATCTTCCAAGAAAGCGGTAATTTATATGCTATATTTACTTAAAGGTTCATGGTACAATAACATTTTCCCTCCTTTTAAATCAGCATTTAAAATTAGACAGGGAAGTTGATTGAGTAATATACTATTTAATTACCTACCTAATTGAAAACTATATATGAACATGTTGGGATGCTGCAAGCATTAGGAACATTTGCAATCATAATGTTTAGTGTAATTGTTCACATATCAGTTACCAGAAACACAAAATACATGATATTGGGAACTTTGCAATTCCTGAAATTCTGGTCAAATATTTCTAAATTATGATTAAGAGGGAAGTGCTTCACAAGGTGCCATACTGACTTGAGCTAAATAAAATGAAGGTGCTGGGCACTGTATGGATGACTATGCATCTGTACTTAGTTGGTTTAGACTGTTTCTGTTTTAGAATTCATTTCTTACCACTTGTGTGGATTAGTGTGATGCTTGCTGCTACCTGATAACTTGGCAAAATCTGGATTCCCATTGGAAATAAAGGGCTGTGTAGGTTAAGGATTGCTTCTGGAGATGTCTGTGGGGGGTTATCTTCATTTTGTTCATTGATATGGGAAGAACCACCTTAATCCCATGAGGGCCCATTCCCTGGGCATAGGATTCTGGTAAATGCAGAAAGTGTGCTGAGCCCCAGCATGCAACTATCATTTCCTGTTTCCTGGCTGTGAATGCGATGTGACCAATTGCTGCATATACACACAGCGTGGTGTGGTGTATGATAGCTTCTGGCATGTGAAAACCATTAAATACTGAAGTCCCCTCCTCCTGTGATGATCATCTTAATGGAGGAATATTGAAAGATAGTAGAAAGATAAATATAAATGTGTATATGAAATTAGGAGACCCCCCATACACAGAAGGAAACATGGTAGACTATCAACCTGGAGGTTGGGGTGAGTCAAAGAAACACTGAAATTTTCAGTAACAGGGCCAGACCTCATTAAATACAGAACTAGCATCTTGGACTAAGAATGTAGGTGGTTTGTGTGTTGCCAGTTATTGAGTTGAATTCTAATTATGTTATATATTTTTCAGAGGCAAAGGCCCATTGAAAAATACATCTGATGTCATTAATGCTGCCAAGAAGATTGCAGAAGCAGGCTCTCGAATGGACAAATTAGCCCGCGCTGTGGCTGATCAGGTAATACAAAAGAAAGAGTGGGAATTAATTAGTACCAGCGTTCTGGGACCAGTTTTATGCTCCCGATGAAATATGCATTTGGAGATAGTTCCTAATATTTTGTAAATTGGCTCTCTGCTGAGGCTGAGCTCATGGCAAAGTATCTTTAACTCAGTAGATGCATCAAATGCATAAGAGTGGTATGTTAAACAAGCCTTCCCCACTCAGAAAACCAATTATATATCACAAAAAGGGAGCAAAACAAGATAAGGCAGAAATCCCAGGATCATATGCTCAGAGATGGCACTGCCCAGTGGTCTGGACCCTCCCATGCCAGACATGCCTGGAAGTGGTGGTGCATGTCTTTAATTCCAGCACTCTGGTGGCAGAGCAGGCAGATCTCTGTAAATTCAAGACCAGTCTAGTCTACAGAGAGAGTTCCAGGATAGGCTCCAAAGCTACAGAGAAACCCTGTTTTGAAAACAAAAACAAAAACAAAAAAAGACCAATAAAGTAAAAAACAAAAAGAAAAGAAAGAAAGAAAATGCTAGATAAGTTTTCCTATAGGCCAATTTCATGGGGATGTTTCCTCAGCGGAAGTTCTCTCTTTTCAAATGAGTTTAGCTTGTGGCTAGCTGACAAAAGAGTTAACCACGTGATAGTAAGAAAGCATGACTCCCATTAGTAAACACTGATCTTACTATAATACCCTGTAATTCAGAATAAGTTATGCTCTGCTATAAAATAGACTAATTCTTAGAGAAATGAAATCCTCAAAGCTTCACATGTGTGTTCACAGGATGCCTAGTTGGAGTCTTCTCTGTTTCACATAGACTATTTGATTATATTTCAGCAATTTCCATTCAGACTAGTTTAAACTAGAATTTCAGAGCCCATCTCTTTGTCTTGCTGCTAGAACATTCCTTGTAAGGGTACATTAGACAGTGGACATTGCCAGATAACTGATTATCTCTTCAAACTGCAATTAAGAAGAGTCAACAGTCTGAACTACTTCAAAGCGAATATACTCTAAAATACAAAATGAGTTTCTGAAATAAAAATGATGTGTACTCTCAATACATAGAAACTCCATAATGAATATGAATGTGTTTCAGGAGGTAGTACCTTTTGAAGACCTTGAAAAACAGAAGGCTGGCTTCTCTGTAGATATTCCAAGTCTCCTGATTTTTCAGTTGCAGCTCCCCAGTTAAAAAAAAAAAAAAAAAGGTCTCTTATTTTTTAACATCAGGTTGTTCTTCTATTTACTTTCTTTCCAACATCCCAGGTTGAACATCAAAATACCTAATAAATACACTGACCTTGTGAAGTTTTACCACTCCAACCAGAAGATTCAACAACTAATATAGAACATACAGTAAAAACTAAAAATTTCCCATTTTAATTGTATTTGTACATAATGGGTAACTTAATGGGATGTTTCTGAGAAACTTACTGGTTTGGAAATTTCATTATTATCATAATTTCAGATTATTTTCCTTGTTACCCAAATAAACATTGCTATCATTTGTAGCAATTGAAAACCAAACCTTTGCTGTTACTGATGTCAGCATTACATCAACTGTCAGGCTTCAGTGTATTAGGTTGAACTGTTTTTTTTTTTTTTTTTTTTTTTGAAACTTTCATAAATATTTTAGAGAGCTCATACAAGAGAAAAAGAAAGCAGAAGACCTACCTGGGCTTAATCTGAGAATGTTGGCGGGCATTGGGATGTGTGGAGCCACAAGAAATGTTTGAGTGACTCTAAAAGTTCTCTTCTCATACAGGATTTTATTTTTTTCTGGTATTAAAATTGAATGGAATTTGAATGGCTTTTTCATTACATGCTCAGTATCCATGTTTGAAAGTATTTCTCATACTCATTCAGTCCCATTCCAGCTGGCTTTGGTGAGCTCCCATTAGTTCAGGCACATTGTCTCAGTGGATGGATCATCCCCTTGTGGTCCTGATTTCCTTGGTCATATTCTCCCTCTTTCTGCTCTTCAACTGGACCATGGGACTCAGTCCAGTACTCCAATATGGGACTTTGTCTCTATATATATCTGTCGCTGGATGAAGGTTCTATGGTGATATTCAAGATAGCCATCAGTCTGACTACGGGACAAGGCTTGTTCAGGTACCCTCTCCTCCACTACCCAGGGTCCTAGGTGAGGACATCCCTGTGGACATCTGGGGCCTCCTCTAGAGTCAAGCCTCTTGCCAACCCCATAGTGCCTTCTTTAATTAAGATATCTTCTTTCCTGCTCCCATATCTGTTCTTCCTCGATTTCAACCATCCCACTCCCCCAAGCTCTCCCCAACCCTCCCCTTTTTTCTTCGCTGTCTCCCTCTCCCCTTTTCCCACCCCACCCCCACCCCGAAACTGAACCCTCTGAAGGTGGAGGACAATTGTGACCAACTGAGAAGACAATGATAATTGTATTGGGATTTGTCTCTATGGCATGTACTGGCTTTTTGGGATCCTAGTCTATTTGGATGCACACCTTCCTAGGCCTGGATGGAGAGGGGAGGGCCTTGGACTTCCCACAGGCCAGGGTATCCTGCCCTCTCTTAGGACTGGAGGGGCAGGGTAGGAGGGTAAGTGGGGGAGCAGGAGGGAAGCAGGTAGAGAGGAGGAAGTGGAAATTTTGATTCCTAGTATTAATAAAGTAATAAAAAATAAAAAAAGAAAATATTTCTCAGTACATTTAGGTGGGTTAAGTTCCATGGTCCCAGTTTTAATTTCTATTTTATTTTTACTGTTTAGGATCTTAATTGGCAATGTAATTTTGAGTCATTTTTCCAAAACAGTTTTGATAGCTAGTAAACACGATATGACTACACACACACTTTTACATACACATGCTTGCATGCATATCCCACACACATAAGAGAGGGGGCAGAGACACAGAGAGACAGACAGCAAGAGAAAGAGAGAGGATTTATTTTTAGATCAGGAGATAGAACATTTGAGTGCTATTAACACTGATTTTTATAGTAAATGAAGAATAAACCCATGTCTTTTGTGTATGTTTATAGTCATTATCTATGAAATATCTGGAATTTTATTAAAGTTTTATCTACACAGTGTGTTTCTTTTTCAAATCCTAGATTGCTTTTTCTGGTATAGAGGGTATTCTGAATTTCTATTGTTCTGTCATTACCTTTAAAAAGGTCATAAAACAAACCAGCTATGTTCTTACTAGCTAAGTTTAAATAATGAACAGAATATTACCAAGGACCGGATTGGTTGCTTTCACTTTGCCTGGAAATATTTTTATGAAGATTTGAGATATGCATGCAATATAAATGCTTTATGGACCACTGCATTTTTAATTACTGTTCCACTGAGATAGAACTCTAGGTTTAATTTGCTGCAAGGTATTTGTATTGAAACCATTGTCAGCCCTCCGGGGAGATATCATTTTAAAGTTAATTCATTCCAGTATATGGGTCTCAGGAGTAGGATAAATATTACAGTATTAAGTACTTGTAGAAAACTAAAAACAGTCTCAGTGGGATGCTTTCTTGATAAATACATTTAGTGAAAAATATCACAACAGTAGGTGTTATGTATAAAAGAAATGCTTTTATTTATTTTTTTACTAAATAAGTGGTTACATCATATAAATGGTTCCATGGTGTTGTTGAAAGAATTCCCTTCCTGTTGCTTATAGAAAACTCAGATCCGTCTTTCTCCCATACTCTTATAATGTGTTGGTTTTTGACAAGATTGAACCTTGTGCATGCACACACACACACACACACACACACACATACACACACACACACACATGAGAGAGAGAGAGAGAGAGAGAGAGAGAGAGAGAGAGAGAGAGAGAGAGAGGATTCTAAACTTATTTCTAGATTAGGAGGTAGAGCATTTGAGTGCTATTTACAATGATTTTTGTAGTAAACAGAATAGCTGAATGCTCTACCATTGAATTGCTTCAAGTTCAGCTCTTGGTTCTAATATTATGCATTTATGCATGCATGCATACACACATATATCCAATATTATATATATATATAATTAATGTGAAATACAAATACTAAATATATTTGTATATTTATATGTAGGTATATAAATTTACAAATACAAAATTTAACCAGAACAATGACCTGGAATTATCTCAAACTAAACATTTAATAGCCAAAAAAAATAATAATAATTTATTTACTAAGTAGCCATTGACATAGAAGGCCAAAAAACATTTTAGAAAGATATTGGAAATATTTACAGAAATGGATATCTCAGCTGTGTGTGCACTTGATGGGTATCTATCTACTTACATTACACTGCAAGTTAATCTTCCAAGGGAACTGTCTTTAGTTGAAGGACTCTGTTGCTATACTTAAGGGATATTTTAGCTCGTTTTAAATATAGCCTATTAGATCCTCCTGTTATAGGGACCAGAGTCCATTTGAGAGTTCTCTTGTTATGGAAGTTTAGTATGATGCTAAGATTTTTTGGTAAATAGGGAAAATCCATAAAATGCATAGACCTAGTAAATTGGGGCACACCCTAGAAAATGAAAAGAAAAAAAAAAAGGTCCTCTGTTTAACTACTTGAATTGAAATCTCCCCCTCCACAGCTAACCCCATGCTTTGGAACACACTGTCACAAGTATTGCATTTCAGGTATTCATTAGTTTTTCATCTCTGTGTCTTCATGCTGAAAAAGTAGAAGAAAACTAGATACAAACAAACCAAAAAGCTATAAAATAGTAGTTTCCTCTTAGTTAAAACATAACCTCAAGTAATACAGGTATCCTAATAAGACTTCGTAAATCATTCTTAATAAGCCCTCTGTTTTTTTTTTCATTTTAAAAGAGTAATTTGGTATATATAATTTTTTGCATACATGAGTCTAATGCCATTTGATGATATACCCCCTTTTTCCTAACCTTTTGTATCATTTTTTGTGTGTGTCTCTCCGAACTCATCTTGTCAAATTCGCATCCTCTTCATTTAGTTAGTTCTCATAGTTTATTGTTATTACATGTGTGTTCATATATACCAAATCACATATTTAGTGTTGCCCATGTGCACATGGGTATAGACTGACATTTACAGCATGGGTAGCTACCAGGGACTTGTCATTCAAGAAATCTGACTCCCTTTCTTTCCACAGCCCTGGCCTTTCTGTAGCTCTTCAGCTAAGGGTAGAAAGGAATTTGTGAGCCCACCCTTAACTCGCGCTGGAATGTTAACTCATGTGTCATTGTACAGTTCTTATGCAAGCAACCATAGAAGCTGAGAGTTCATGGGTAAAATCTTATCAAAGTGGAGCTAACCACTCGAAACGGTTGACTGTGGCATTTCTCCAGTGCATCACGAAAAAGCAGAGTTAAATGAATGTAATTAAGTATGTGACACCAAAGGCTTTTAAACGGTAAGTGTTAGAAACTGAAGAGCACTTACTAATTGATACCACTTTTTTATTTATTTTTTTATAGTGTCCTGATTCAGCATGTAAGCAGGATTTATTAGCCTACCTTCAACGGATTGCCTTGTATTGCCATCAGCTTAACATCTGCAGCAAAGTGAAGGCAGAGGTTCAGAATCTGGGAGGAGAGCTCATTGTGTCAGGGGTAAGCTGGGATTCACAATGTCAAGTTCCCACTGCCGTACTTCCAAGGCGAGCGTTCTTGGCAACAGTACTGCTAAAAAACACCAAATGACAGTGATTCACAGCTTAAAAAATTGTTATCACCATTATTCCAGACCTTACAATAGCTCACAAAGAGCAATTTGATTTTCCAATTACCCCATGTTTATACTAGCCTTGTAAAATCTCCATTCTTCACAAGAAAACTAATTTCATAGTCTGGAAACTCATTGCCAAGCTGTGACTATTCTAATTATTGGGGGGCTTTTGAATATTTACTCATTGTGAGTCAGCTTCCCTTTTGTTAGTGCTGGTAATTTTCATTCTCTGCTCAGGAGCCAGCCTCTCTAAATGTGGACTATGTTCACATGTTAGAGACAAATGAGATATTTTTCAGGTTCCAATGCATACTAGGTTATCAGTAACCCTTGACAGTCAATTGTTTCATTTTAATAAATATTGATGTGCTGTTGCCAAAACCCTACATAGTTATCAGACACTGTTATATATTCTTTGGTAGATCACCCTAATATTTCCCTTTTCAAAGAATATTATTTTCTAAATCATTTCCATCAAAGAACTGGAACAAAAAAGTTCAAGGAACTTTTAGAAGAATCAAGGTTTCTTGGCAAGATTTCCAAATGTTTGTGTTGAGGTTCTTCACCTTGGCTTCTTCTCCTCCCTCATCCCCCTTCTCTCAACACAGGGTGTCACTTATAATGATTTCCACGTTCCAAAGTGTGGCCATGCCACCTTTAGTTCTTTTCCCAGCTACCCATGATGCAGCCACTGTACCTGCGGATTGAGCAGGAACAAAAACCCTATCAGCATGATGAATGTGAGCAAATAGTCAGTCCCTTCTGAAATCATTTCTGTTGTCTTGGAGAGTCAACACTACAGTTTGGTCAATCTCTGTGGATAAGCATCCACCATCTTCAAGGCAAGTGTTTCTGTTCCTGTGTGGCTTGCCTTGCTGAAAACATAGCTGGGGAAAGAGCTGGTCTGGCTGGCATGGAGATCCCATCTGGAAAGTCCGTTCCATGCACTCGTACCTTAGAGCTCAGTCAGTTGGCTATTTTGTGCCTCTTCCCAAAGCACAGTCACCTCTTTGCATTTCCAAAATGGTCCTGCTTCCACATTCTTCCACAACCAAGAACTATCTGTCTTGCAGTGTGTCCTTCTGTCTATCTGGTGGTGATCAATTCTCTCTTGCCAAAGAAGTGATCAGAACATTGCATCTCCCTTGCTTCCTTTCTGATCTTTAGCCTTGATGGTACAGTTTTCCATACCACTCTGCTTTCGTACCCATTTGTTCATAGCACCTGTGAAACCAAGTGCTTTCTGTTCAGCTTGCCTCATGTGCTTCCATTTGTGACTTTTCAAATCTTAGGATTGACATGGATGCTCAGTGTATCCTTGTGGATCTCCAATTCCATCACTCTCACCTGAGCAAATATTTTCCCTAGCAGAGCTGCTGTCCATCAACTTCTCAGCCTCCATTGTCTTTCACTGCCTCCAGAGCTTCATTTCCATTGTCCTATTGTCATGTAGATGTAGTCCAAACCATCATGGCTTTGAATCACTCGCACTGTTGGCATTTGCAGAGGTGTTTGAGATGAAGAACACCGTCAAGAAGCCTGTTTCCTTCCTCGAGTCTTACTGACCAAGTTCATAGTTCTTTGCATGGGAGAAGGCTTCTTTAGAGGAATGCTATGTAACTGTATGATAATCCAGAGTCAAGTGCATTATGAACATTGGCTGTCATACTGCTCAGTTATGCTCCTACTTGGACTACCTCATGGCTTTTGTTTCCAAGCTTGACTGCTGTGTGGTGCCACATCTGCATCTGTAGCCTGCTGTCTTTCCCACTTCTGCTTTCACATGAGTCTTCATCCTTTCACTGATAGCCAAAATGGAAAAAAGCTTAAAAAGCAGTGAACACACTGTGCAAAATAGCCACAAATGACTGCCTTCAAAGTCCAGAAAGTCAAGGATTTGAGAGCCCGTACACATAAATTTTCAATTATTTTGCCAAGAAAATTGCACCAGTGTTGTGGGACCTGTTTGCATTGTTCTCCATTGGGATAAAATTGCTTCAGGTTTTAGGAAAGGTCACTGATTCACATATAATAAAAAAGGAGATAATTTTGCTTTTTTGCTTATATTCCCCATATCCATGGAGTTCTTCCTTTAAATATATGAAAACTTCGAGGAAGTCAACATCTCTACCAAGTAAATAGAGATTTGGATAGGGTTATCTGTAGTCTGCAAGAGAAATTGAGTTTGAGAAGACAAGTCATGTTTTATGCTGCCGTGGTGAACACATGTTAAAATAAAGTATACATGTATGTACTATGTCAGCATATTGATGTTTTGTGTGATTCTATGTGGATTAGTTGGAATTAGCCTGTTTTACTGTGTCTGCTTTTGAATTGAAATGGCGGAGAAGGAAAACTCAACTAATTATGGGAAAGAATGGGCATAAAAAGCTCTTTCTGAGTCATGACAGAAATTACAGAAACGAAGCAGTCCAAGATGAACATCTTTGGGGATTCATCCTCACATCTGTCTGAAAAGCTCTCAATCTCTGCTGGAAATCTATTTTCTATGTTGGCTTACACAATTCTGAACAGCTCAATGGTGCAGCTCTTATTAAATTTCCAGGTAGTAGATAGATTTGGGTTCCGACAGGTGCAATTTAGTTACAAAATAAAATAATGCACAATTTTTAAAGTCAAAAGAATTCTATAAATATTGGGGCAAAAGTGGATTTTAGATATTACCCAGTTTAAGTATAAGCTAGCCCTAACTTAATTTAGTGATATTTTAAGTTTAAAGTCTGTTTTGGGTGGGAAAAAAAAGATGAAAGGGAAGAAGAGAAATAAAGCAAGAAGTAAAAAGGAGCAGGGGAGAAACTTTACCACAATGTACTAAATTGATTTAGCATAATAGTCTGTTAGACATGACAGCAATGTATCATTGTGGGAGGCAACTGTATTTTTGTCTTTTTAAAGTGTCTGTGCGTAGTGGTATGTGTCTGCTAGTGTTGTGCAGGTGTGCAAGAGAGTAATAATACACCTGTGTGAACACGCGTGTGGAAAGAGGCCAAAACTGGCTGCCTTTCCTCAGTCACTCTCCACCTTTACTTTTTGAGAAAGCTTCTTTCAGGGAAACTGAAACTCCTTGATGTGGCTAAGCTGGGTGGCCCAGGAATGAGTTTCAGAGACTTACTTGTCTCTGTGTCCTTCAGTCTACATCACAGGCACAAACCACAATGCTTGGCTTTACACATGGTGTCGGAGATAGACCTGTCGGAGATAGTCTTTATGCTTGTAAGGGAGTCACTTCACCAACTGTAACAACTCTTCAGAGCTCTGAGCCAAAGTTTTTTAAAAATGTAAATGTTACTTTGATTATTTCTTTTAATGGAAAATAGATTCTTCTCTTTTATAATACATCCCAACCAGGACTCCCCACCCCTCCACTCCTCCTGGCTCCCTCTGTTTACTCTCTTCCTCAGATAAACTCCTTCTATTTTTCCTCTTCAGAAAACAGTGGGCCTCTAAGATATGACAATCAAACAGAACAAAATAAGATAGAATAATACAAGGTGAAGGCCCTTCAATCAGTGGTGAACAAGGTAACCCAATAGGAGCAAAAGAGTCTCAAGAACAGGCAAAAGAGTTAGAGACACATCCACTGTTATGAGTACCACAAAAATACCAAAATAACGGCCTTAACATATACAAAGAGAATCTGGTATAGACCCATGCAGGCTTGCCATTTCAGTCCCATGTGAACTCTGCTTAGTTCATTGAGTGGACCATGTTATAATAAAGTACTTATCTGGATTAAAAAAATGTAGCATTGTTTATTTCAGAATTTTCAACAATGTATTTTGATCATGTTCACCAAATCCTCCCTTTACATATCTAGATCTACTCTTGTCCTGCCAACTCCTAAGATTTTGTTCTCTTTATTTGAAAAAAGAAACAAACTTTTAAATGGTTTATATTTTATATATACATGTGAATGCTTACATGTTTGTCTGCATACCTGTCTATGGAGGCTAAAGGACAGTTTCAGATCTGCTAGGAATGGAGTTGCTATTGTGAGCCACCATGTGGGTGAAGTTAACCCAAGTGCTCTGAACTGTTGAGCCTTCTTTTTCTTCCTTCCTTTCTTCCTTTCTTCTGTCCTTCCTTCCTTCCTTCCTTCCTTCCTTCCTTCTTTTTCTCTCTCTTTATTGTCTGTCTGTCTGTACTTATCTTTCTATATATTTATCTTTCTTTCTTCTAAGTACCCCACTTAATCCACCTTGTACTACACATAAATGCATGGGAATGGGGCCATTCACTGGAGTGTAGTTAACCTACAAGAACTCCCCTAAAGAAGACAAGTCCTCCCTTCCTCAGAAGGCACTACATATCAATAGCTACTCAGCCTTCTAGGCTGGAACTGTTGTGATTGACTTTCTCTTGTGTAGGGCTTGTGCAGGCAGCCACAACAGTGAGTACATGAATGCAGTGGTCTCATGGTGTGCATAAGACACAGTTTCACTTCCAAGATGTTCTCTGATCCTTGGGAGAAGGTGGTGACATCCTTGTCTCATTTGTGGCTGAGCACTCCATGGATATTTTTCTTGGCTCTTTGATCAGTTGTGAGATTCTGTGTTAACCACAGTCCACTGCACAAAGGAAACTTCTCTGATCACATCTGAGAGCTATACTCAGTATACTGAATAAGGAAACATTGAAAAGTTATTCATTACTGTGTATGGTATGGTGGTGCCTGTATGTGCTATAGCAATGGCATGGAAGTGAGAGGTCAATTTTGTGGCATCAGTTCCTTTCTTCAACCTGTAAGTGGGTTCTGGGGATCGAACTCAGTTCATCAGACTTGTGTGCTGAGCATGTTTACCGGCTGACCATCTCACTGGCCCAGTTGAAAGCCATTCTTGTCGTGCATATTTTACCTTATGCATTTAGCAAATTCAGATACAAGATGAAGGCGAATATTCACAGTGAGTGATGAATAATGGTCTATAAAATACTTTAAATTTCAAGTCCATCCTGACTATAGCATGTAAGTAACGATACACATTTATATGTATCAAAAAAAACACATATACTTCATATTTCCTTTTTCTTCCCTCAGTATGAAAGAGTCCAATGGCTGGTTTATATAATCTAATATAAAGCAACTTATAAAAAAGAAAATGTGTAATGTCATATACATACATTCATAATACATATATAAATACGTATGTAGGACTAGTTGATCAGGTCAACATTTTATTTGAGCAAGTCTGCATTTTTGTAGTATTTTGTAACAGAATGAAATAGTCTGTGGGACAACCATTACATCCAACTGTGCAGACTTACGCATTAAGCATCTCCTATTTTGGAGTTTTTAAAATATCTTCTGATTCTAGCTATAGTCGATTCTTGATTATCTCCAGTGATCAAATCATAGCAGTAATGGGGGGAAGAACCTAAATTGCTAGCTATTTCCACCTGGAATTAAAGCACATTTGTATGCTTATATGCATTTAAGAAATTCATGGCAATTCAGAAGAATTTTATTCTGATCTTCTAACCAGTGGGTCATTAAGTATTCAAGTTTAAAGGACTTACCTTCCTTGATCTACAAACTGTGTCATGTATATATTTATAGAGAGTAAGATAGAATAAATTCCAGATAATAAATCTATATTGGGTAGCATGTACTGTGCAGCACTAAGAAAATCAAATAGGCATTTATCAACCACAAAATGGAAACAATTCTTAGTACACATTTTGTTGGTGATATGAGCTGTCACATGATGTAGACTTTCTCCCTAAAGCCTTACCTCCGATCTATTAGGATGGCAAAACTTCAATGTGTACTTACATTTCTGCTTTCTCCATTCTGTTTTGTACTTGTATTCATACCAGTGCATTTAAGGTATTGATTTTTTTTTCACAAATTGTCTAGGACAAAAATAACTGTTACTTTTTTTTTTCAGCAAAAAGTCATTCTCTCCAGGGCATAAACATGGCACATAACTTGATCAAACTTATACTTTTGAAAAACCTGGGAATCAAAAATTTAAAAATTCTCCTTAGGTGTTGGGTGTGATAGGGATCTGGGGTGTTGGTTACCTTGATATAGTGCCAGTCTAAATTCAAGCAGCCCTTTGCTATAAAGATTATGGGACACTGATTTACTCTACACGACAAGGCTCTTCTGTTATATACTCTGTGACTGGAGTTCTTAGGTTACCAATAGGCTTTATTGTTTCTCTGTTGCTGTAATAAAATACCATAACCGAAAGCAACATAAGGGAGAGAGTCTAATGTTGAGGAAGGCACAGCAGTAGGAAGTGGGAAAGAAGAATAGGAAGTGGGGTGCTGTGACAAACCCCCAAAGCTCCCACCAGTAAGTAATGTAATAATTCTAACAAGTTTCTACCTTCTAAAGGTTCCATAAATTCTCAATACATTGCTTCCAACTGTGGACAAAGCATCCAAATACTATTAGAGATTTTTTTTTTCATTCAAACCACTGTACTGTTTATTGAAAGAAATTGCTCATGCATAGAGTGAAACCAGTGGCAGTGATATTAGTGAATTATTTTATACATACAAAAACCTATGTTTTAATGCACTCACTTGAAGACACTCTCTATGGGAAAGCCAGAACATGAGACAAATAACATGCTTATGATTGAGCTATATTTGATTTCACCAGGTTCATTTGGTGGCATTACCTAAACTTGTATAGGACTGACTAGTTATTTTTAGTTTACTTTGAGGACTGTATTAGTTTAATTTTCTGTTAGTGGAATGAAATACCATGGCGAAGAGCAGTTTAAGGTTCAAAAGATTTAATACATCACAGATCAAGAGTACAGACCATCATGTTGGGAAAATCAAGGCAATGGGAGATTGACTAAGTTGATCACAGTGTACCCAATACTAGGAAATCAGAGAGGACAAATGGTGATTTTGTTCATTTTTTCCAGTTATGCCATACTGGATGCCCTGCCCTGAAAATGGTCCCATATTAAAATGGGTCTTGCTATGGCATTTAACAAATATCAAGGAAATCTGCCAGTGACATGACCAGAGGTCCAACTCCCACATTATTCTTAATCCTATCAAGTTGACAATTAAAAGCAATTATTACAAAGACCTTGTTGTTTATAAGATTAGAAATGGCTAATGTTTTTAAACAGAATGTATTGGTCCCAGATTTCTCAGCATCACCACTTATTCCTTTCAGTCTCTAACACTTTTCAAGTCGTGAGAGCCTCTAAGGAAAAGCAAAACAAATAATTAACACCTTAATCTATTATCAACGAATGCTTTAGAATCCAGCTGATATTCTGAAAATTATTTGGCAACCGATTAACAATAATATCTTATAAAAACTTAGAAACTGTATACATGGGAGTTAGCTAAATGAGGAGGAGATAATCGGCTATGTCTTGCAATATCTGTAGAACCTAGACAAACTTATGGAAGCCATACTTCCTTATAAAATGTTAATTTAAGAAATGTTCTAATCCTGAGGACTGTTTTACATGTAGTAGCTTTTTTTTAAAGTTCTACTTCAAAATCTTCATTATTGTATATTTTTAAAGCAATACTTTTAAATAGGACTTGAGGATTTAGCTCAGTGGTAGAGCATTTGCCTGGCAAGCTCAGGGCCCTCATGTTTGGTGTCCAGTACAAGAAGTGTTTAAAATAATGCTTAGATAAGCATTGCAAAGGAAACCTTTTATACAATTGTGAATATATAAGAGCGGTTTCATGTGTTATTGCTCCCTGACTATAAACAAAATAATTTTTGGAGGTCAAGGTATTCACTGAATAAAGTGCATAGAAATACAGTCTTGGCTTTCTGGTTTTCCAACAAGATTCATCAGTGTTTGCAACAGTTACTTATAATCGGTTTATAACTAATCAATACTTTGTTTGCTAATGTATGGCACATTTTCCCCCATTTCTACTCTGAATTGCCCCCAGCAAAACTTCTATGCTGAAGGAACAATACTGAATGAAACAGATGAAGTATAAAACTTGATATAAATATCAAGTAGATAAACTAAGAAACTCAATATTAAATCATATACTAAAGATGATCTGGGGATTCCATTGTTGTTTTTTTGTGTATATTTTTCCATTATGCAAAAAGCCCAAGAACACAGCAAAGCTGACAGGATGGGCTCTTTTCAGTACTAGATCTTTTGAAGTTCTGAAAAGATTAGTTTTCTAAGCAGTGTTTATGCAACTGTTCTCATGATCTAATGTAAAAGTTCTACCAGAATGCCTCATTTTGGATGGAGGGTTTCTTAGGTTCTGATGAGCTCTGTGACCATGGTTAGTGAAATATGGGAACCTAGAGATGGGATTGCTTTCATACAAAACATGTGTTGGGGTAAGCCTAATTTCCAGTGGCAGACTAACAATCAAGGAATTTCTTTCATTTCTCACCCACATCAGATAGCTTCTGATCTCTTGAATTCAGCATCCTTTGACTCTCGCACAGGTGTAGTATGTGAAAATACAGGAAGCAGTATGAGTTGACTCAAGTCATTCGAAGCTTCTTAGTCTTTACTAGCAAGTAATTACCATGGAGGATATTTTCTGTTTGTTGTGTTTTTTATTAGACTATGTATCCCATCTCTTTTTCTACGTAGTTTCTCAGCTTGCTGGGATGTTCAAGATTCTCTGCTAGGATGGAAGGGTACCTTCTGATGGCTACCTCTTTCTTTATTTTTCTCTTGGTTCACTGAATTCTGAAAATGAAAGTGTGTTTCACTTCCTTTTGTCTACATTTTGTCCCTATAGATGATTTTGTCAAGTGCTTTCTCCAGCCTAATTTAAATGTTTTACAAATAGGACTTTGATCACAGCCCTTAGAAGAGATATATGTGACACATTATGGTCTTATAAATAGGAAAGGCTTCTGGATGGGCAATATGGAGTTTTCTTATTTCAGATTTCCTGAACTGCTTCAGAACACATCATCTTACCCTAATTTTGAGCAATCACTTTCTTTTTGGGTAATACATGCATTTTAAATCCTTCATCTTAATCCTATCTTCTAGAAGGCAAGCTTTCTTAATTGAGACTGCTAATCACTCCTCTCATTATCAATACTATATGTTGTCTTATTACTTTTCTCTGAATACCTTCATCAATTCAGATGCTTTGCTGATAGGGAAGTTGACTGGAACTGGAGTTAGAAATTCTGTCAAATCTCTATGACCTGTGTTTTAACCTCATTCATCCATTTTCTTTGGCAAATCTGTTTTGCTACTGGGAGTGACTATCATGGAAAGGTGTCAGTCAGGGTCATTTTTAAAGAAGTATCTATTCTGTTCTGCTCTTATTTCTATAGATAAGATAGTACAACAGTACAAACAAACCAAACAATTATGCCTTTATCTAGGTACTTCTAATTCAAACATGCCCCTATGATTGTTTAGTAAGACTTCTCTTCTTGAGGTACTTTTCTTCTGTAATAACACTGTAATCAAGTTGTGTGATCCTGGCCTGGTCATGTTTTTCATGTTCATTTAGTTTATAAAGGCATCTGTAGATCATTATTTTCAAGTACCCCTATCATTCCAGTGGTCTCTTTCCAATCTTCTGTATTAGCAATTAAGTTAGATTCATTAATGCAAAGAAGTTAAAAGCTTCTCTATATGTCCTTGGTCAGATGGTCAGATGTGATGACAGGAAATTCTGTCTGACCTTAAAAATACTTCATGTCTTATCTTGTTTTAATATCTTGGACAAAGCATGCAACAAATTTTCAGTTGAAGTTGAACAGACTGTGTGTGGACATTGTCAAGGAACTAGTCCTTCGGCTTGCATTCAGCGTCATTGAGTTATCTTGTTCTAACTAATATCACCACTACAGGCATTTTCCCAATCAGTCCCACCAAATTCACATGAAATGTCAGCACAGTGTATTATTGTGCATCTTTTTGATGCAGCCTAGTTTTGCATTGGGTTCCTGAAATTGTTTTCCATTTCCAATTATTAATAGGCCAATATTAAGAAATACTTAAAGATTTTGGTCCAAGTTCAATATGCTCTGTTTCCATATTTATAAACTACTTAACTCAATTTGTGTTCTTTTATTCTAATGGTGCAGAATTATAACTTCTTTATTGTGTAGCCAAAAATCTAAAGATGTTTATTGGAAAATAGGCAATTGCATCATTAATCTTTATGACCTTTAAATTTTTGAAACACATGAGATGACTCAAGTTCCTAAGATTTCAGAATCAGCTTTGAAAATAATAGCCATAATTGACTAGTGTATTCTCCACAACAAAGAAAAATATCAGGCAATGCTTATTAGCTAAAACCAATGACACATTACAAATATTTAAAATAAATAACTAAGATAAGCCAACTAATCAATGACTCAATATGTAAAACTGAAAGTGAAACTTCATAAGGCCATTAATTTCAAGATCTCATGAATAAATGCTATTGTATGCTGAATCTGAATTTATGCATAGAATTATATAAAAAGGAAATATAGTATTACAGGAAGGAAAATCCATGTAGCGGAGCTTTTGCTTTCTCTAACTCAGGGAGAATCCAATGTAAGGAAAGTCCATTCTACATACATACTTGATATCTTTTCTTTGGTTTCATTTTGAATTCTTCAAAGATATCCTTTAAATGTCTCCGACATTTTTTTTTTCAAGCTGTGGATGGGAGTGATGTTGTTAAATCTATCATTAATTTGAGTTTAGTAACTTCCATATTTCAAACTGCTTCCAAAACTGCTAAGTTTGCATAATTTGTATTGTAATTATTATAATACACATATATTTGTTAAGTGGACAATAGAATCAGGAATTGAACCGCACTGATTAAAAATTAAAGATTCACAATTTGGCATTTTATTTAATCTGCATATGCAAATAGGCTTTGGCAATGCCAAAGTTATAATTTAGAATCTTAATTTTACTAACATAGTTTTTGTGGAAAAGATGTGGTTTTGTTTTTCTTCTGTTCTGCTAGACTAGTAGTTCCCATCCTTTCTTATGTTAAGACCCTTTAATACAATTTCTCTTGTTGGGGTGATCCTCAATTATAAAAATATTTTATTGGTACTTTATAACTGTAATTTTGCTACTGTTATAAATCATAACGTAAATATTTGATATGCAGGATATTTTACATGGAAACTCTCAAGGGATCATGACAAACAAGTTGAGAACCACTGCACTAGACAAACAAGATTCTTTCAGAACAGCATATATCGAGAAAATTTAAGAATTCTAAAGGTAGAAATGGGCATTGATTATTGGCTTATCTTTTCAATAATGCCATTCACACAACCCACCATTGGGTTCCAAATCAATAGTAAAAATTTGCAGTGTCAACAACAATGAATGCTTCCCAATAAGGAGGTAAGTATTCCCTTTATACCACATACTGAGTCATGCATAGCCATCAAGACCTTGACCAAGCTCACATAAGAGGATACTGGAACCTCCAAGCAAGGCACCTGGAATCCCCACATTTTGTTCCAGGCTTTAAGAGTTACAGATAGCCCTTGCTCTCTCTCTTGGCAAGGTTCAATCCTTTTAATAGAGGAGTCATTCCTTTTGAGCCCGTATAACTACCCCTGATAGTGCTGGGCAAGGGAGGGTACTTCTTCATCCTTCTCCCAGTGGTCCCTTAATCTGTTGGACACCTAAAGAGGAGTCTGAATGACTGGCTGCTTAATGTCAAGGAGGCCGGTACAAATCTCTTTCAACACCTAATTCCTTCATAACATCTTTCTCCTAGGTAACTCCCCGTTCCCTCTTCCACTTCCCCAATTCCCTCCCAAGTAGAGTATGGGATTTTTTTTTTCTCTTGCTCTCTCTCTCACTTTCTCTTTTCTGTATCTCTCGGAAATCAGACAGGAGTTCAGAGCACTTTCACTACCTTTTATGAGGTAGATTGTGATGTCATAGATGGGGGCAGGGCTAGTCAACTTTCTACCCACCTCCCAACCTGTGCTGAGGGAGCTCCAATCGGGAGTGGAAGCAGTGACTCCTCCATGGTAAGTAACTTCACTTTATAATCTAATATCCTTTGTGATTATTAATTCTGTAAAGTGGGGTGGGGGTAGGGACGGGCTAGAATTCCAGGCAAATGATCATGTGCAAGTTGAAACACTCTTTACCTCATCAACTTTGAGCAAAGGTCCTTTTTGTTTTTGAGAAGGAGTAGGAATCTGAGCAAAGATAAATTTCAACTGTCACCCAAACTTGAGAAGCACACACGGTGTTGTCATAGCATTTCAGCCTTTCTTCCCATAGGGACTGAAAGTGTGTAATGTGCAATGTATCTATCTGGCCATCTCTGTGTAATCCCCTGAAGACAGCTAGCCAAGAGGATGATACGCTGATTATTTGTCTTTAAAGAAAATTGCAGGGCCTTGCAATGTCCTCCATTGGCATTGGCCCTGAGACATTTTTAGGACTTCTAAAACCATGGGGGTAAAAATGCAAGGTGTATTTTCAACATGCTCCATTTAGGTTTAAAACAAAAAACACAAAGAAACAATGAATGCTTCCTAATTACAAAATTGACTATTTTTTTTTTTATTTAAAAAAGTTAACACTCTTGCAAGTTTAGGGCATGATCTTTTAAAAGTGTCACAACCAAATATACTACCTTTTTTTTTGTATGTTATTGTTGCTGTTGAGTGTTGTAACACTGTTGTTTTTCTTGGGTGGTTAGGATGTGTGGAAAGCTGTCCTTAGATTTTCTGTTGCTGATTAGCTCTTCAAATGTCTTACTGTTTAGAGAGACAAGATGAAGTGGGCCTTTCTCTTGTTTTTTCCCCTGTCCTTTCCTGGGTACTTATTACAATGCTGGAGCTGGAGGCTTTTGTGTGAGGGGGCAAAAGGAAATCATGAATGCAGTTACATCTTTTAGGGGATGTAGAAGGACTAGGATGGGTCTTTTCTTTCTTTTTTTTTTTTTCTTTCTTTATTTTCTTTTTGAACATCATAACATGGACCCTCTGGAATGAATTGGACATATATAGGTATCAATTATTTGCATTATAAAATACACATTGAGGCTGTCATTTATGTTTTTCAAAGTATAGAGTCTTAGGTGTTTATTTATGTGCAATGGTGGTGAAAATGGGGGCATTTTGAAAATGGAGATCCTTTTTACTTTACTTTTTTATTGAAATGTGTCTTACACATCTTAGAGTGACCTCAAAGTTGTTATGTAACTGAGAACAACCTTGAATTTCTTATGTCCCATCTCCTGAGTGCTAAGTTCAGATGTACACCATCATACCAAGTTTAATGTGGTCCTAGGATTGATCCCAGGGTTGTTCCAGATTCGCTTTCCTGCTTAACCATATCCACAACCACAAATAGACATACTTCTCATTAACAGTTTCTCTGTTTTCTGTTTAATTCAGAATCTGTACCTCTTTTAACAGATTTGTAGAACTTTAGGTTTTATTAAGCTTTGGATTGTTTTGTTACCGGGAATTTGCAACCCATAAAGGTGGTGTTTCTAGAATTAATTTCTCTCTTAGATGCCTAGTCTAAAGGATTGACTACAGTGTTAGATGTTTTAGACCTCATAAAGATGATCGAGCTATGCTAGCCCATAGGAACCAACATTCAACCTAATGTTGCTATACACATGAGAATGCTACATGTTTGGTTGTCCCCATCTCTTATCTACCTCTCATTAAAACGTTATATTCCTAAGTCCCAGGTAGGAGCAATTTTTCAGTGCTAGAAAATGTGATGTCTACTCATAGCTCAAGTTGTTAATGTCTTTTATCAACCCCTTCATACAGCTGCCAGGTAAGAAATGGCAATTTTTTCCAAACTCTTGGAACACAATCATCTTTAAACTTCGTGAGTTGAGAGTGGTTGTGATGTATGCTGAGAGTCTATCATGGAATGTGTCATGCATGCACTTGTTGATTTTCATGTGCATGTTCCATCTATAGTTGTGTTCAGTGTTTTTAAATGTATTTTATATGTATTAAAATTATAATTTATATATGCACAAACATATACTCTAAAGGAGATGGTGGATTGTAAAATCAATTGTAATTAAGATTTGTAATTGATATACTGATCCTCTTCCTGTCATTTACTGGTTAGATTTTCCAAGAGTCAATGATTTAGCTCTTTTGGGCAACTATTTTTCTTATCTATGAAGTAGGTATATGACCTATAAAGGATGTAGTCTCAATATATAGACTCCAAAATTCTGTATTTTCATGATATTTAAAAAAAATTAGAGAAAAAGAGGACTGAATAGTTAGAAAAACAGTTTTTATATTGGACATATATTCAATTCTTAAAAAAGTTCATTCAAAAAGAGATTCTAAAATATATCCTCCATCTGGTGTACTATTTTTGGTTAATACTATATATTAATAGTCCATGTTCTTTGGCATGTAACCACTATTTGGTTAACTTGTTCTCTATAACCCACTTAGTTCTGAATTAACTGAAATGCAAAGAGAAGTAGTACCATGATAAGTGGCTATGCTGTTTCTAAAGAATTATTGGTTTGGAATTCAATATTTTTATGTTTTTTGGTTAGAAAACTTGTTTCACATTAAGCATTATACATACCTACTAGACGCTCAATAAAAATGATCTCATTGAAACCTCTGAAGTTCAAGGTTACATATGCAATATGTCGTGGATAAGTATTAATTAGTAGAGAGTTGGTAGGTACTAAAGTATGTGCTATACAGGAGATAAAATGATCGTTCATCTGGATCTTGATGAATGTGCAACTTTTGACAACTCTAATCACTTGCCAAGTGACAACTTGGAAATTAACACAGTAAGTGCTCAAATAACTAAGAAATATCCCTATGATCTTCTAAGTGAAGGACCTAGTTTAGATTATCCAGTATAAGTATCTTCATTTCCTAATGTTATATAAAATTCTGAAATTTGCTATTTCAGGAACTATCTTTAGACCATAAACTTGTTTATTTGGGAACAGCAAACTCGCAGAACAAAATGTTATGGAATGGCTTTGTGAGAAGCGGCGGCAAATAACCTTTGTAGTATTGGTGTTTGTGTTTTTGTGTGTTTGTGTTTTTGTACATGAGGATGCAAGATAAGGGTCTTCAAGATCACAGAAATATTAATGGACTTGAGGATGTCCTGTATTCAGATGTGTTTTACATCAGAATTCAAGTCACTACTGATAGTCTTGTATTTTTCCTGAATCGTTTCTTACTTTATCATAAGTTTAGTTTATAGCGCAATTTACTTCTTTAGATAACTTAAGAAGCCCACAGTGAATGAACTGTAATTGTTTTCATTGGAGATTAAGCTAGATAGCCATTTTCTCAGTTACACAGACTGTCATGTGACGATGCCTAGCCCCATTTGTGGAAGACAGTTGAAGAGAAAGGGATTAGCCCACAGGTTAACTGGTTCTTTGGTGAAAATAGAAAGGAAACATTTTTTTTTTGGAGACATCTTTAGCCGGTTTAGAAGGCTTAGTTGATGATGGAAATGTCCACCAGCCAATGAGAATATGTGTTATAAGGATGAATTTTGAAGGCAAAGAGAATCAAGAATCATGTCACATTCTCTGCCCTAGAAAAGTCAGAGTTGATAAAGTTTAAGTGCTAAGTAAAACTGTATGGCCTTATGCCAGTCTTTCTCCTGATATACTTAGGAGAGGTTTCTGATTTAGATCTGATTTACACATATGGACAAGCAAAAACTTACACAAAAGCCTCTGCGATATAGACTCAGTGATAATTTATAGTGAGTACTCGACCTCACTTTCTTGTCTATATCCATGAAGTTACTATTTTGACCTTTCTAACAGACTAGCTTTCCACGAATAGAACTAACCCTGCAGCCTATCCCTTTTCCAGATTCTCAGGGTTTTGTAACTAAATAAAGATTTGGCTCACTCCATTCTGTGAAATGCTTTTTAGTTTCTTAATGTGACATCAAAATTACCTTTTAGATTTTATTATCTCAGGAAATCGCTTTTTTCACAGGATAAACTTGACTATGTGAGAACACTGAAGTTTAGTGATCAAAAACAGTTTTCCAATGGGGGAAAAATTCTGTTGGAACTAATTGTACAATACAAAGTTCAAATGAAACTTGAATTATTTTTCAAAGATGTTATAGATTGTTAAAGGAGGATAATGATGTTAGAACTGCTTTGCCCAAAAGAAAGTTGACATTTTCTCTTTACCCAAGTTCAAGCAAGCATACTTCTGGGGTATTCTAGAAATACTTAGATCTGTAAATTAATACATACTGAATGTATAATGTGATGCCTATTGTCTGATGTAGTGTAGATAGATACACAGATGAAATTATCATGGAAGACAGGTGTCTGAAACAAGTAATAAGGATACATTACAATAATCTTTCTGAATGAAATATACTACAAAGTTATTTGAATATCTAGGTAGAAAAGGGAAAAAGAGTCAAAAGAAAGCATATATATCTATATGTATAATTTACACACACCTAGATATATATCTTTACAGATATATAACTATTATGAAATAAGTTTCCCTGGGAGAAGAATGTATAATATCTCTGAAGAGAAAATCAGAAAACATACTATTCATGTATATGCACATTTTAGGTTGATTGGACCAGAAAATGCCAGAGAAGGGTAGAAAGTATCTGATTATGAATGCTATTCAGTCAGTGTTTCTTTCTTTCTTTTTTTTAATGGCCAGAACATCTGCATGAATAACCCAGCATAGGGGTAGGAGGAGGCTATGAAGATGAAGAACCTGGGCTAAATAGCAGTCTTTTTAATAAAGATGATAGAGTGTAGGATCTTGGAATATCTAATTAACTACCAACTTCTTAACACACACCAGGTGATTCATTTTCACACCTCTGTTTCAAAATCTGCAAAGTAACAAACTGACTCATCTTTCTGTTCTTGAAAGAAGTTTCAGATGGAAAAAAAATTAAAATTAGGAGTTAAGAATTTAGAGAGTTAAAGGTAACTTTATTTAGGTTTTCATAGCTGCAGCGAAAATGCTTTGAGAGACCAATTTCAGGGTGGACTTCCTGGTTTTGGCTCACTGTTTCTGATTGTCAGTCATGGTCACTTGACTCCTGTGTTTCAAGATCCAGGTTGAGGCAGAAGATAATGGCAGTGGAAGCTTGTGGCAAAGGCTGCTTGCCTTAAGAGAGAGGGAGGTTGCCTCTTTGACAAGCCCCCAGGGCCTTTCTTTTACCTAGGGCTGTCTTCCTACTGTTTGTCACTTCCCAGTAATGTCACCATATTATGACGCCATCGAAGGATCAATCCATCAATTAGGTCAGTTCCCTTAGGACTCTAATAATTTCCCCAAAGCTATCATCTGGCAGCTAAACCACTGATTCATGAGCCTGAGTGGGACATTTCACATTCACACTGAAGCAGTAATATAAGACTATTCATCAAATAGTCCATTTAAACCTTGGCTAAGCATGAGGAAAAATGGCATAAGGATGATGGTTAGTAAGTCTCAGGACGTAGTAAATGATGAACTTAAAGGAAGAGTGTGGGGCTATAAAGATCTGAGGGATGGTCTTCGATATTTTGTTTGTCATGTCCCAACGTGAAGAGTTAAGGAAGAACAAAACTAAGCAGCTCTATATCTCCAAAATTGTGGAAGGGATGTGTATTTATGTGGGCGTGTGAGATGGGGAGGGAAGAAGAGAATATTGAGAAGAAATAGGAGAGAAAGAAAAATTCAGAAAGTATTTTTTCTAGAATAGTATTTTTATTTACTTTATTTTAAATTTAAAACAAACTTTTTAATTTTACATACCAATCCCAGTTCCCCCTCCCTCCCTCCTCCTGCTCCCTTCACATTCTCCCCCTACACCTATCCACTCTTCAGACAGGGTAAGGCCTCCCAAGGGGAGCCAATAAAGTCTAGCACATCACATTGAGACAGGACCAAGGCCCTCTCCCCTGTATCTAGTCTGAGCAAGATATTCTTTCATAGGGAATGGGCTTCAAAAAGTCAGTTCATGCACTAGGAATAAATCTGACCCAGAAAGTCAAACATAGTACTTATTCATTCATAAGTGGATATTAGACATAAAGCAAAGGATAGCCAGCCTACAGTCCACAAATCCAGAGGAAATAGGTTGAAAGGACCCTAAGAGAGACATGCATGGATCTTCCTGGGAAGTGGAAATAGATAAGATATCCTAAGTGAATTGGGAGCATTGGGGGTGAGGGTGGGGCAAGGAAGACAGGGGAGGGGGAGGAGAACTTTAGAATAGCACCGATGTGTTGTTTGATGGCTTCAAGTGAAAGTCTTTGGAAAATGTGCGCTTTAGCATTCTCATCTTAATTAGAAAATAATCATGTGTTTATGCTCCCAAATTATGACCTAGATGATGGTCTGTATTAAAAATATTAGTTGCATAACTATATATTTGAATCAACAATCAATTAGGAGTGTTAAATTTCTTCTTTGTTTTCCCTTCATGAATAACAGCTGTTACCCTATACCCATCAGTCTGTGCAGAAAGCCAGGGAAGTACTCAAAGACAGTTAGAAGGGACACTTGAGACACTTGAGAGATGCCCCACACTTGTTCTTTCCAAAGAGATGCTACAGGTTTTTTTTTTTTTTTTTTTGATGTCGTAGATACCCTCTTGTTCTCTTTCAACATGTCTCCCTCAAGTCAAACTTTTGGACCTTCAGTGAGCTAAGCAAACAGTCCAGGATCTGCCTCACAGAGATAGTGCATCATTGGGAGTTTAGAGGAATCACATGGAGAGGCATTGACTGAAATCAGAGAAAATGACTTAGAGAAAGGAGAAAAGTATTGATTTCCACATTTGAGACTATAGAAGCAACAGTTAGCTACTATAGTAGGTGATACTCATATTTTTGCCTTTACCATTCTCAAACTGAACTTTGAAAAGCAAATACTGATCAGCATCCAGTTTCTAAATGTTCCTGATACAGATGGATTTGGACTCTAGAAACAAAAGAGGGAAGAACCTCATGGGGTAAGGTGAGACCCTCCTAGAATATAAAGACAGTCTGAGACTCCTATATAGGAAGACATCCCCAACCACCACTTTACAAAGTCTGGAGTAGTCCAGAAACCCTTTGCTGTGAGGGTTGTATGGTTTGCTAGTGTAGAATGTTTAACATTATCTCTGAACTCTCTGTACTAGATGCCTACAGCAACTACTCATTGCTAGTCAGTGATATTTGACTGTACTGGAGTCAGCAAAATTCTTGACATTTGACTCAGAATATACACACCCTTTGAAGTTGGTCCTCTTGTATTCCTTCTTTTAGGAAAGGAATAAGAGGGTAGAAGGGAAGAAGATTCACTTTCGGCCCCTCAGAGGTAGCCTGGCCCCAGGGCATGGAAGTGTACTTTGCTAAAAGAAAGTCTATTAGGAACCCATTAGAAATGTTTACCCATCATCACCTTACCTCCTTCCTAGTTATAACAGATACCCCGTAACTTACAGATCCAGGACTTCCTGTTCCTAAAGACAATTGTTTCATGATAAAATTTAGAAAAAAAAAAGTTTTAAATGGATTAAAATGACTTGCATTTATTGCTTTGTATAAGTAAGGAGTTTAAAACAATTCCGTTGTGTTTATAACATTTAAGAACTTGCAAGCTTCTATCCTCAACGCTCTGGTACAGGCAATTTATTTGATTTTTAAAGTACTGTGAAAACAATGGAATTACCATAACACTTTGTTCATTCTGTACACTTTGAAATCTTGGTGTGGTGGGGACAGATAATACAAATTTTTAAGATGGAAGGAAAAAGGGAAAGTGATAGGCTATGTTCATTCCTTAAAATATTATTTTTTTAATCATGTCTAGTACATTAGGCTAATGACCATGTTGAAATTCAAATTCCTACTGCAGTTGTTTTTGAGATATTTATAGTAAGTAAATTCTGTAGTACGTAAGTTTGTGCCAGGTGAGCCTTGAATCCATGGGGTTATTGTGAAGCACTGAACTTGCTTTACAGCTCATAATTATAATAAAGTGAGAGAACTCTTGCAGGTGTAACCTCAGAGTTGAGGCACTACTTGGGGATGTATCAGCAGTGATACAGCAAGTTGTAGCCTTGCCACTTTTTGTCTCTTGGGAGAAAAATGAGAGGACCTTAAGTCTTGGAATACTTGTTTAGGTGATTTAAGTTTATCAAGGCTAGATTCACAGGAAATCCAAAAGAAGACTTTTGCCTTGGCAAAATTTCCACGTCAGTATTAAATGTGGTAAGATGTAGCATCTTGCCCATGCTATAATCAACCTGCAACCCTTTAATGTTTATCTTGTTCTTGGGTTAACAGTTGCTGTTGTCTTAAAGTTAAAGTAGTATTTTTCCACCAATAAGTTTTTTCTCTCATTTCAAACTTTTTTTCAACAGAAACCGATGTATTTTTCTTGAATTTTTGGCAATACTCTTATGCATTTCCTGTTTTTTGAGGATTCTGTTATCTTTAATCTGTGAATTATGCAAGTTTCTTGTGTGTCTCAGTCTCTTTTCAGAGAGCACAGACAAATTGTTGTTCGTCCATAGAGGTTCTTTGTTGAACCACAAATACGGCCAGTTTTAGATGGAAGGAACCCTCAGGTGTTTTTGCTACATTTTCAATCAAGTTCATTCACTGCAAGAGAGCAAGACTAGAGATTTCCAAACCAGGCCAAGCCCTGGCAGGCACTGTATGAGGAAGCATCCTGACTTCTAAAGAGAACCACTTTTTGTCTTCTTTTAGATAGAGGCATTTGGAATGGTGGTACATTACTAAATACATGATACACAAGGACAATCTTTTTGTAGGTTGCTTGTAAGTTTCATTCAACTACTGATGAGATGATGAAGCTAAAGTCAGAATTATTTTTTAAAAAAAATTAGGATAAATTCAGGAAAAGTATAACAAGTTTGGTTACAGGACATATGCCAAGTTGGGGAGATATCTAATATTGCATAACCCAGCAAAGAGAATACTTACCAATTTTTAGTTTCCTGCAGGCATACCTCATAATTTAGTTTAAAGAGAATCCTCCACTAAGAATCCATCACTGAGTTGACTGCTACTTATCCCACTATCGCCAGCACCTAATCCCAGTGTGCTTCCTGTATTGGGAGCCCTTGTGGAAAACACAGCAATATGGGGCAGAAAGGTGTTTGTATGTAAGGACCTAGAATGATAGCCATGGATACATGATCCACAAAACTTTCAAGCACAAAGCAGCAAACAAATAGCTTTTTGGTTGGAGCAAGAAATGCAGCAGAATTGTGATGAAGACACCAATGGCAGATTAGTGGATGAGCTGTTAGCTCACGGGGAAATCATGACCTCCTTCAATTTATTAGAATTTGTCCATCTCTTTTCTTAAAACATGTTTCCTGTAGAGTATCCTCTGAAGACAAGTTTTCTGAATAAAGTTGAGATTATAACTAGGCCACCATGCAATTAGGGCCAAGGTGGAGATTCACCTTCTCTGGAAAATCTTTTTTTCCCCTTATCTTGCCAGTTACTTGAGTCGTCTGTTGGAATACCTGCTTCTGAACAGATTTCTTGGGCCAGTGATATCTGGCTGTTCCAAAATTTAGAAGAAATTATGTAATAATCATTTATAGCCACATACTTCTTCAAACTTTAAAAATGTGTTTTAAGCTTCTTTATTTTCTTACTCAGACCTCATAATAAACTTTGAGAAACATTGTTAATAACTTCATTTTACACTTGAAGAAATAGAGACTTATAGTAATGATTGTTCCAACCTTTTATAGGAAGTAAATGACACAGAGATAGTTTCCCTCATGGATAGTATTGTGTTTTATAAAATGAGAGCAGTAGTTGAAGGAATTTAGGAAATGCCACATGTCAGGTGCTACAAGATGATAATGACCATAGTTGTTACTGTGTCATTTTTTTTTGTCTTACAGTGTCTGCTAGATGACAAATTAAAGGCTCTGTAGAAATTTGAAATTATAAAAATTTGAAATCATTTCTCCTCCTAACTCTTTGGTATACGGAAGGTGGTATGTGTAAATGTGTAAAATCTTCAAACCAAAAAAAAAAAAAAGAAGAAGAAGTTGTCATTAATCAAGTTTGCTTTGACTATGGAGAGGCTCTTTTGGAGAGTTGTGGCTGATAGAAAGAGAATTAGAGCCTGAAGATGATGTCCCCACCACTTAGCCATGAATCATGATGGCAAAGCTGGTGTTTGCATGGGTTGGCTTCCTTTGTGGGTCACGGATGACTTCTTGGTCACATGACTCATGCTTGTGAGCAAGTAGAATGTTTCGTATGGTGTGCAAACTACAAGATTTCTGTTACTACACTCAGAATGCTAGAGTACTCAGAATGATAGAGTGAGAATCCCATAGTAGGCTCCTCTCTTCAAAGAAGACTGTCACAAAATGTTAAATGTTCTCTATTCTGGTTTCCTCAAATGTAGAGAAGGGGATGATCATATGAATTTGTTTTAAAGATCTGAGAGAATTTATGTGGTGCTAACATGATGCCTAGCAACCATCCCTTGCTACCTTGTTGACATTAGTATTCTCAGTAGAGTAGATATTCTTTATTTATGAAATGTTTTATGAAGAAGAAGCCTGGTTTTGAAATATACTCAAATTACGGTGATGGAATAGGTAATAGAATCAATGTATATTGTAGTTTGGCTCATATACTTCATCAATTATGAACCTTTTCTACTCTTCTGACAGACTCATGCATTTGGTTCTACTTCCATGGAATGAGTATTAGGTAGAAGGAATGCATACTAGCCTACACATTTTTGTTTTAGTTTCATGTGTGTCTTTCCATTTCTATTTCCAAGTCTTTGATGTCATAATAACTCAATAAGACCCTGTTGGAGGTGTTTGGAAAACAGCAGATTTGTGGGTAAATATGTACAAGATAAAGTAAGGATTAGATGGCAAGACTATGGAAAATATAAGAGAAAGAAGAAAAGAGATTGTGGTCACCAGGGTGGGAGTGTACTGAAATTTAGAAACTTTTTTAGTTTAGTTTTCACTAAGTTTTGGATTTTCCCTTAATTTGACAGAGATAGAGATTGGGACTGAAGTAGAGAGCCCCTGGAAGAGGCTGATGAGAGACGTGACAGGCTGAGTTCATTTGAGAGGATACTTCTGGCTTTTGTTTGAGTAGTGAAGTGGGTAAAGATCAGAAAGCAAGAAGGGTGGCTAGGACAAAGTATGGAAGAAGAACTAACAGTGATGTTCGAAGAGTTGGCTATCATGAGTGAACAGATGGCAGGAGGTGAGATGAATTCCAATAGCAAGGGTATTAAAGCTGAGAGAACAGGAGATGATGGGAAATAAGATGCTGTGTCAGAGAGAGCAAAAGGCAGCACTCAGGGTGCTTCATCTAAGTGGTATGAAGAAGCGAAGGGCTGCTGACTTAGAGGAAACGTTTTGTGGGAGGAGTGGGTTTTAGGTAGAGGTGGAGTGATTCACAGAGCTCCTACTAGCTTAAGATGATGGGGAAAAGTCAGTAAGAAAAGACCTGCGAAAGATTCGATTATTCTCTAAATGCCAAAGGATCTTTGAAATGTAACTCGAGAATCTGAAGTGCAATAGATATAGAAATGAACTGAGTTTATTGTTGCATCTCTTCCGAACTGTATTCCAAGGTCAAGGTGAAATCCATATACAAACCTATGGCAGGTGCACATAGAGATCACATGGAGGAAGTCATTGTGGTGACAGTTCATGGTGGAAAAGCTAGAATAAAGAAGATGTTTGAAGGGAATTTTTCTGTGTCTACTAAAAGTAGACAGAAAAAGTGTGTTCAATTCTAGAAATCTATGGATCAACTGCTCAAATTTGAAACTAATTTAATTAAAATTACTTGGTTTTAAACCATGCATTATACTGAGGGCCTCTTATGAACACTTGAGTTATGGAACTTTCTTTTTGTCTTAATTCTCATTATTATAATGAAAAAATATTTGAAATTTGGGTTAATGTACTGAATTATTTTATATAGTATAGATGTGTCTAACATTTTACTTAGTTTTAAATATTTTATTTAGGAGATCATTACTCATGAATTATGTAAGAAGATAATTATTATATTAGAGAAAAATGATAATTAATATACAGTAGTCCTACTTAATGACAGCCGAGATGTCCCAAGTGGATATCTGAAACTCAGGCATAAGGAGTTGTCTATGGTATAGTCATCAAGCTTAGCTATGGAATTATATTGGATACACACTAGACAAAGTTTTGATTCATTTACTAAGAAATGGTGCAAGATTTTATCATGCTACCAAGAGCGAACAATGCACAATTTAAAACTTGAGATGTTTTATTTGTAGAGCATTCTATTTAGTAATTCCAGACCAAAATTATCTTTAGATCACAGAAACTGATAGGAACAAAACCACAAAATAAGGAGGACTTCGTTAGTGCAATGAAAAGAACTGACATGAATGCAGCAGTGACTGCCTGGCAAGAGTACTAATGAGGACAGAAGGCAATACACTACAGAGCACACAGCAGAGGAAGTCTCAGACCATGTTTATTATAAAGAGTAATTCTGATGGACTGTGCAGATCTGATAAGGGCATTAAAGAGAGTGTACACTGATTATCCTTGTTACTGTTGAGTAGAGGCTAACTAAAAGATACAGTTTCCCAGTTTTGACTTTTAATGATTTTGGATTAAAAAAATTGCACCTTCCCTTATTATTGTCTCTTTCCTACTCTATGTGGTTAATATAATAAATGCTACCAGTAGGAAATAATAGTAGAAAGATATTCATGAATCTTAATTTGATGAGATTATCAAGCTCCCTTAAATAATACTGAGACAAGGTTAGTCTCAGCTGGAGATGATAGGTGTATTTAAAGATGAACAGTTATGCCAGGTGGTGGTGGCACATGCCTTTAATCCCAGCACTTGGCAGGCAGAGGCAGGTGGATCTCTGTGTATTCAAGGTCAGCCTGGTCTACTACAAGAGCTAGTTCTTGGACAGGCTCCAAAGCTACAGAAAAATCTTGTCTTGAAAAATCAAAAAAAGAAAAAAAAAGGAGAAAGAAAGAAAAGAAAAGGAAATAGATAGGCAGATTTATTGATTTAGGAAAGAATTCATGGAACAGTGGAACTGTGTGTTTTGTTTTATTTTATGAAGATAAGCCATGCCTTGAGACGATGGTCTTCACTGATCGACAGTTATTAGGTTATATTAGGTATGAATCTTAATAAGTTTTGGAATGAGTTACCTTCCTTTTATTTTTAGAAGATATTACTTTAAATAACATCTAATAAGAATTATAGTTTGAATTACTGGAATTTTATGTTAAGTGGTTATACACTTTATCGTATATTGGTTATTTCATTTCATGTTTCTAAAATTAGATTGAGAATATTGATTTTTCATCTTAAACTCAGGCCCAATCTTTGTGAGAGTCTAACCTAGCAGGCACCCCACCCCAGACGCCCCACCCCATGTACCTGTAAATGCAGTGAAAAGCCATAACCGGCCCAAAAATTGTCTGGCTTCCCAGAGACTCAAGCCAATCAGAAGCTAAACAGCCAAGTTTTTTCTTCCAGTTACTGGGTGGTTTTGTGGAAAGTTGCAAAAATCCCCTTATGACTTAGAGCCAACTATCCCCAACCCAATCAGGTAATGTTAAAGCATGTAACTCCCTGCTTGTGGTTTTTCTCTTTGAAGACCCCCTGCATTGTGAGTCTTGGGCCTTTTTCCATGATCCTCTGCATCAGTGTGTGGGACAAAGCAGCTTCTTCTTGCAAGCCTGTAGAACAATAAGGAAACCATGTGTAACTGCATTAGAAAGTCGGCTCTGTGGTAGTCTCATTGGGGGTCTCGCAACTCAAGCATAACAGTTTCTTAGCCAGATTAGCTTCTTACCAACTCCTAGTAGACACTTCTTCTAGCCACTGCCAAGCCCTAAGTGTTGCTAGATATTTGGGGCATCAGAGTTTTGCCTATGATCCTTAATTTTTTCTGTGACTCTTTATTAGTTCTGCATTCTGAAGGACTTATTAGTGCTAAAAGTATGCAGACATTTTCATGTTTTCTCTTTTCCTTTTCTGAATGCTTTTCCACATTTTGTCCATGAAAAGTATAAGATTCTGCTAAGGATAAAAGTTAGGTTTAGGTAATGTCAGCAAGGGCAGAATGAAATAGACATCCAAATTATTAAATTGAGGGTGGAGAGTGAAGGAAAACTGAAATAGGATCAAAAGATTTGGGAATGTAAAGTCGCAGTAGTAATAGGGGACAGATAGAGCTGAGGATTTTGTACATAGGTCCATGAACTAAGGGCATTTTTATATTTAACACTTAGTAATCTAGTAAAACCTTAGATTATACTGTATTGTGATCAATAGCATACCATTTTCACTTAACTATTTACATGTCTACATAGAAATTACATTTATATTGCAAATAAGTAGTCATGTGAATGGTTACATAGCTTATCCAGTTAGTGTGGCTATAGATCCTTGCTTTTCTACTTCAAGCAATGTTTCAGTAAACATTCTTGTGCAGTATAAAGATCAAGACTTTCGAGTACAGCTGCTTTTAGTAACTCATTAAACATCACACAGTTAGTGATCAATCCCTTTGGACCTTGAACCCAGGTTTAGTCATAGCTTAAGAATTCACTACTGTTGAGAAAGGATTTCTCTTATACTGCCTCATCATCATGAAAGTTGGGAAGTTTGGCCATTGGAAAAAGGAAGAGTGAAGGTAGGAATGCTCTCCATGGGCAACACAATAAGAAGCCTTGCTCTTTTGAGGAGTGGCTATATGATATTAAAATTGGAAGGTAAACAATGCAGATATATATATATATATATATTATCAGAGAGGACACAGTTCATGGTGGATATACAATGAATATGCAGTATACTCATACGATGACACAAAAACTGACACTCTCCAAGAAACTGTCCAATACTCCATCATGGTGTGTGTCTGAAGATTCATAATCACTTCTTAACCTGACAGATTTATTTCCCCACAAGTCTTCTGTCACATGAAAGCAAAGATTTTAGAGATCAGTAAACCATGAAATCCTGAATGGTGGGATGATGTTGGGAGCTGGAAGGAGGAAGAAAGTCTGGAAAAGATGGGAGAATTCCTAGGTGCCTGAGACATAATTGCTCCTAATTTTACAAGAGGCAAAGCATCTCAAGTGTAGCAAGAACCCCTTGTTTGGGTTGAGCAATAATTATTCAGCCTTTACTGGTAGAGAAAAAATGGCTTTAAGCCATATTTAGAAAATGTGTTGACTGTAATTAAGCCTTCATGGGAGTCCCCAAGGTTTACTTACCTATAATTGAAAAAATGCAAATGAAGACAGTTAATCAGTGAACTGGCCGACTATGAAGCACTACTACCTACCTAAGTGAATTAAAAAATCCAAGACACAAATATAGCCAGTTGAGAGTTACCTGGGAACCAATTGGTAAATCTCTCAGTGAGGGTTTGCAGACATTTTGCCTAGCTTGTCTGAGACTGCAGGACCTTTGTGCTAAGATCTTTGCCTATTTAATCTTTGGCTCATACATACAGATTTTCTCAGGACTGACTTTCAGTGCTGGTGGAGCACCAACTGTCTCTCTGGGAGAAGTCAAGGACCTATAGAAGAAAACAACAGATCTCTTGTGTTCCTTTCTATCATGATTGATCCCCTATTTAAAATGAAATTATTTGTCATACAAGACTGAGTGATCAAATAAGAAGAATGACTCTGGGGCAAACTAATTGCTCAGGTTTATCTGACAATATCCTAGGTGATATCTGTTTGATATCGGTGCATATTATATTTTGTACTTGTGGTTAAACGACAATCAGCCAAGGACATTTATTTTTTACCTCAGACACAATGATTCTTAATATATGTTGCTAGCTTTTATTACCTAATTTAAAAATAGTTTCTTAAAATAACTTGCACTTCTGTTAAGACTTACATATTCTCATTAACAGTTTTATTAATTGAAAACTCATAACAAAGTGCCATTACTAAGAAGTGCACAATCTGTTCCTAAAAAATTAGTTATTTGAATAAAAAGGGGAATGTGTGTCATTTAAATAAAAAGTATTTGTTAATGGTTTGATGGGCAGTAATGAAATCAAAAGGTATTTAAGCTCATATACATATAAACCTAATATAGTGAGTGATTTGTCTGTGTTGTAAATGGTACCACACTGTCTCCAACAACTCTGTGAAAATGTGAAATCTTGGAGGAGGGAAGTTAATATGTTTCCTCTTCCTTTGTCACTTAGTCAGTTCTGCGGAAACAAAGTGCTGTGATAGATTAATAATGTCTGCCCTGAAGACTACAAGAGTGAGTGGTTAAATCACTGTTTGGTATTCCTGGCAGTTTTAAGCAAAAGAAAACCAGCTTTTCTAACTTTGTTTCACTGTTGCTCTCTGAGGAAGTGAGCGGAGAGAGTATCAAAATGATAACTTGCCACAGTAGACACATTCTTTCCCCATTTTTGCCAGTATATAAACATCCTTATATTGGGGAAGAAGGGACACAGCTAAGTCTTTTCACCCCATTTTTGTTTGAGTTATTTATTGCTCCTGACTTACTAAAGAATTTTTAAAAGGAATTATTAATATAAATTCTGGAAAAGAGGCAGATATTTCAAGGTATTTCAGATGTGTCATGGCTTCTAAGAAGATCAAATACCTTTTCAAAGTCTCATGGACTTATTAAAAAACAAGCAAACAAAAAATATTCTTGGCAGATTATAGACCCTATTGCTCTCTGTCTACCTTTTCCATTCATTAACAGCAAAGCTGACTTGTAGCAAAATCTCCCCACACCAGCAAGCAATGTGAGACATTTTTGTGGGGGTGGAGATGGGTAAATATAACTAAAGGCCAGCTGCAGTTTTCTGAAAGTATCTTCCTTTTAATAAAATTATTCTCAATTTTTTATCATAGTTTTTTCTTGCAAAATATGTATGTGAGTGCCGCTAAAACTATTTCCTGTTCTGTACTAAAGCTATCTTATTTAGCCACTCAAAAATCTTGCAAGTGACTAAAATGGACTTCTGCCATATTTTTGGAACCTATTTCTAGTTTTATATTCACTGTTATTAGCTTGGAGTTGAGGTAATGAAAATAGAATAGTTTTAGCTTTGACATGAAAGTGAAGTGCACTTTCTCTTCGGCTGTTGAACATTTCACTGTCATCAAGCATCCTTCTTGGTGTTTCTATTGCCAAAACAAGTCCTGAATGGACTTGCTTTTTCTGTTTTTTCACTTGGCCAGCATTCCCATAACATTCTCATTATTTTTTGATCAGGGAACAGTTTGCATTTCTATGGCCTGCCTTTGTGTGTTTCATTATATATTTTTGGTTCTAATCATTTTATTTAAATATAAACATATTATCTCAAAATGGGTTCAAACCACATGGGTACTGTAAATGAATGCATGCTGAGTGTGCAGTTGACATCCCAATCCTCTGCGCTAACATACCTCACCCTTATGCATGACATCCTGAAACATTTGAGTTTTTTGGACCCTTTAGTCCAGTGAGTTTTCCATGCCTTTTACATTTTTCACTTTTAGACATCATTTTTATTGTTACGTCTTAAAGGAAATTGTAAAACATAAATGGCATTTGTTTTATTGTTCATTGGCTCAAGTGAGCATCCCATTGTTCTGGATAGCTAATTTTGTCATGATTCCTTTGTCAACCAAAGCTACTTTCTAATCAAATAGGCTCTTTCTTGATAATGTCATGTCTTAGATTATTAAAAGGATATTGATTTTTTTTATCTGAAAAGTCTTATGATGAAAATTTTTAAATATTTTGTACTTTTGGATGTTCAGAGAGAAAACAGGTTTAGGGCTTTATGATACACTCTTTTATCTTGTTCTGTAAAAAAATTTACTAGAAGAAAAAACATAAATGAACATATATTGTATATGTATACATTTTAAAATTAGGATGATCTATTAATATAAACAGAATGTGATTTTTTTTTGTCTAGATACCCAATATTCTCTCCAATATTTCTAATGGTCCCTAAAATAACAGTTGGATAAGACATGGCAATTAAACTGAGCTCTGTAACAACTTAAAATTTTGTGTTCTCAGTCTTGCCTAGGCACATCAAATATAAAGCCAGAGGCAATAGGAATTTGTGACTTGTTTCCCATCAAACTTTTGGAATTGTGACCACCACGAAACCCATTTTCCTGCCTTATCTATTCCTACATGACTCCAAGAAAATTCTCTATTTCTGTGGTTCCTTGAGCTCTTGGCACTCTACTAAGGCCCCCTTCATAGGAAGTTAAGCTTTTAAGTCTGTCTCTCATCTTTTCTGGATCTTTTGGAACATCTGACAATCCATGTCTGAGTTTTTTCATGTTTACATACTCATCACTTAAGAAAAGTGGTTGATAAAATATAGAATAAATAACTGTGTGGGAAATTACCTGGATGGAAAATGGGGAAAGAATATAGGAAAAGGGGAGAAAAGATTTTAGCATTGCTTTCAAAAGTGTGACTGAGTTATGCACTGATGTTCAGCTTTATTGAAACAGTGCAATGTTCAGTGGAAGCCCAGCTTTAATGAAATAGTCCAACAGTAGTGACTTGAGGTTTTAGGAGATTCCTGAGAACTCATTTCAAGTACGTGTCATGATAATTTTCAGCTCTAAAGTTATAAAGAATTAGACAGTAGCAGAAATTACCAATGATGGGAAGAATTATTTTCAGCAGTCTTCCCTCCATTCAAGACACAAATGAGGACATTGAACAGCAAGACTATACCTATATGACTTTGTGATGGAAGTTTTTTTGTGGTTAAGAATGGGAACAGTGGCAGGGAAGGGGGAAACAGGCCAAAAAAAAAAAAAAGCCTCAGAAACAGCTTAACTCACCCTTATTTGCTTTCATGGACTGTAATAGAACAAGATGTGAGGAAACATCTGTTGCCTTCTTTAAAATAGTACTTTGATATTTTGAAAGATTAGTGACATAATTAGGAGCATTTTGATTTCTATGCCCAGGGACAAGTGTGGAAGAATATGAGTCCAGCACAGCTCAACAGAATCGTAGAGGGAGTTAGGATGGTCTATTGTGAGCAATGGCCACAGCAGTGCTCCTCAAATCAGGCTTCCTGAGTTTTACCCCTGATTATGGGATTAGAGTGGGCCATCTATTACTAATAGACCTCACACATGGTGAGATACATGAGCACTCTCAGGACTGATTGTCCATCTAAATGAGAGAAAGTCGTCATATGGTCTGATTTGTTAAATGTGAGCTCATATTTTTAAAATTAGCTTAAAAATGAACAGTTGCTCTTAGACTGGTTGCGAAGATCACCAAGGGGAACAGAAGTGACTTTAATGAACACATGGCTTTACACTAAAAAGAGATGCACATATTGAAGGTTTCAGGAATGGTGATGATCTTACATTTTGAATTCCTTTTAAGGAGATTAGTATCAAGGCTTAGAGCTTTAGTTAAAATGGCTCAGACCCACTTAAAAGTCTAAACCAATAGTTACAACTGTCTAGTAGATACACATATGTTGCCTGGCAGGCTCTGTTGCCCTGAGTGTGACTCTAAGACAGAAAGACAGATATATGTCAAAAGTTGCTAGGGACAGTTAAACACTGGACAGGAACATTACAAGGTCAAACTGTCTACACAGAGAAAATTCAAACTTCTAAGATAAAAATCTAGAGGACATTTGAGATGGACACAGTCATAACATGTGATGATGATAATACCAGGATGTTTCAGAGTTGAGATACCAGGCTTCCAGGTCCAGGAGAGCAAGTAGAAGCAGAGGCTTTTTGATCCATATGTAGTAACTTATAAACAAGACCCCAGAGTTTATATAGTGATTGCAAGGAATGATGCTGTTCACAGGCTTTCAAATCTTGTCAAAAGATGGAATTGGTTTTGGTCCCTAAACAGCAGTTTTCTTGCCCATGAAATGAGTGCAACAATCATTGCTACTTGAGAAGTTTTTAAAATTGAATCACATAATTTAATTAACATAACTAAGGCAATGCCAGGCACCTCCTCATAAGTGCTCAATTAATGTCAGTTATTATTATTAGAACTTCACTTACATATGTTAATTTACTCATCTTATTTGAAAATGCCACTGTTAGAGTAAAACATCAGAAAATAGAAAGTAATTATGCTAAATAGGTGTCCTTAAACCCTGCTAAAAGAAATCATGTCACATGTCTTTACTCTTTCTAATATCTTTTGGGGATTAAAATTTCACTTATAACTTTTCAGTTAGAAGTCACTTTGGACAAGGATAAACAAATTCCATTCATTTAAATTAAAAGAAAAAAATAACCCATTTTGAAAAATGACTAAGCTATTAAAGTAGATCTAGGGAAGAGGACAGAATATATGCCTTTGGAATTCAACTTTATTTTAAAGTCACATTTTGTATTACATTTTTGATTCAGCTTATTGTCTGTGTGCAGTTTGTTCAAGGTTCGTTGTCTAGGTCTCTCCCCCAGTATCTGCCTTAGCAGGTGGTTTGAGGAAAACCACTGGACTTGTATCTCAGAGCCATCTCGCTCTCAAAAATATATGAAATTTATTCACAGGACTCCTGCATCAGGCTGGGAGAACAAATGGGTTCTGAAGAAGAGACAGGTTCCCCTAGTTTTGCTGAAGAATCAGATACCATCTATCTAAGAATAGAATCTGTAATAAAAAAAAAATCTCCAAATTACCTGTATCTTTTTATTCAAATCCATTCCATTCTTTTCCCCAAGACTCACTCTTCAAGAGCCATTTAATACTATAATAGACATATCTTGTTTGATTCTACTGATTCTTTATAACCCTCAAAAGAAATATTATCCCTGGTATATAACTTGTCTCTCTATTTTACCAATGGCATGGAATAAAATTAACTAGCTTTATGAATAAATATTAGTCATTTTTTGAAACCTGAAAGACTGATGTGGAAATAATCATAGTTAAGGATGAGGGTCATAGGGGAATGTTATTTCTAACTCATTAAAAATCATGATGGATGTGTTCTAATTGACCCAACACATTGTCTTATCTTGATCCATAAATTATCCTTCTATCAGAATTCCCTAGGTCTCTTGTTAAAAATGGAAGATTTTTAATTTTAATTTTTAATTTGTTTCACAAATCTTTGGGCTGAGCCTCTGAAAGAATTTTTTTTCTGGGTGATGCTGACATGACAATCTAGAGACTGTAGAATGAGAAGCACTAAAGTAATCTATGTGTGGCTTCTTTCTCATATTAATATTGAATAATCTAGAAATTTGTCATTAATATTAGCTTTAGCAACATAGTTGGTATAAACTAAACAACACAGATTGGGCAATTATTTGTATATAAGCACCTTGTATAATCATAAAGGATGGCAAAGTGAAATGCTAAATGGGTTGCTCTACTTGATTAAATTAAATTGCATAGCAATTCATTATATTCTAGTGATTCATGGCTTAGTAGCACAAACTTCTGTTTTTCTACAGTATTAGTCGTACTGATATTTTTCATGGCAAAGCATCAATTAATTAGTCTTACTAGAGACTCAAATACAAAGAATGTTATATTTTCTCAGTGATCAGAATCCAAGCTTTTAGTTGATGGAATAATTGCTCATTGGATTGTAATCATTTTTAACCTAGTGTAAAACCTCTTTTTAGTTTTTATGAAGAATAGGGAGCAAGAATATGTCAAAGTAATGGCATCAGAGAGGCATTGATCCAACTTTCAATGACGCCAGTTACTACATAGTGGACATTTTGATCACAAGTGATGACATGAAGCTATGTGAATATCAGTCACATGGAATGACAGAGCCACTTGGTTTTTAGTCTCTTTTCTTAAAGCTATTTCTATTCACTAAATCTTTGATGTCTCTGTGTTTCATTTTTATCCCTTCAAGTGGCCATAGTCTAGATACCCACGTTATATAAGAAGTACTTTACAAAGGAATACAGAGCAGGGTCTTTAGTTCAGTCCTTTAAACTGTGAGCTACTTTCTGTATTTTTCACTGCAAAGCAATTGATGAATGGTCTACAATGCTCAAACACATCTAGAGCTGGAGTAAAACTTCCAGTCTAGCTAGTGATTTGTTTCTCTCATTAGATTACATGTAGACTCTTTGTTGACAGAGAGTCTAGGAACTGTAGTTTTTCTAGCTTTGATGGTTCAGTGCTTGATCCTAGTAGAGTTGAAATGTATTTTGTGTAACAAATGCTACAACAAATTGCAGATATTAGGTAAACTTAAAAGTGCTGGTCAAGTGATGGGGTTTATTATTTTATTATTTATTATTGTTTCTTATGACATAGGTCTCTGTATGTAACCCAGGATGTCCCCGTTTTTCTCTTTTTAGAGTTGTTCTCACTTATATAGTCCTCACTAGCCCAGAACTAGCTATGTAAATGCAGCAGAATCCGTCTACCATGCTCTGCCTGGCCTCAACTCTTGGTCCTCCATCAGCTGCCTCAATGACTAGCTTGTTATGGCATTTTTTAAAAATTACCCATCCAATATGTGTCAGTATGAATCAGTCTGTAAGAATGCCTTAATTTAAAACTACATAAGTTCCTGAACCACATCTCTCATCATAAAGTGTCATTAGTGAAAACACCTAGATGGAGTGCTTTAAAGAATCAAGTGGGAACTAAATGCTTTAGAAATTCGTTAAAAAAAAAAAAAGCTTGGTGCATAGTATATAGGAAGTAGTTGATGAACACATGAGCAGGTGGGCCTTTCTGAACACCATCTGACCCAGGAAATCATACCACAATAACTGATATTTTCATACTATATATAACCATGATCTAGAAATATTGAAGTGCATACTCCAAGTACAATAAGTAAAAATCTTATCTTGTCTGGTGTCTTCATTTCTGGAGTTCAGGAAGTAGAAATAATGTATAAAGATACCTCCATAGGTAGCGACATGAAACTGAAGTATAACCCTTCGTGGATTCTTAAAAAAGTGTTCAGTGACTGCCTAATATGTTTCAAACACTTGAGTAACTGCTACCATTGTGAATGAGTCTAACAATATATGTTCCCCACAGGGGAACATACATGCTAAGAATAGTGCTTGGTCTTCAGTTGTATTGGGATTTTAGAGAACTGTGTACTGTAGAGCCACATGATTTTGCTTATTTTGGAATCAAGAGTAGGAGAAGCCAGGTGGCTGATTTCTAATGTGCTAACTTTATCTTGTGATAATTTGCTTGTGTGGAAACACTAGCAGAAGCACAACACTACTTGATGTGTGAAACTGTACCTGTGTCTTGTGACTTTGAGGCCTTGACTGACCCGATGCATCTCGTTTTTCTCCTCTTCCAGCTGGACAGTGCTACCTCACTCATCCAGGCAGCCAAAAACCTGATGAATGCTGTTGTCCTCACGGTGAAAGCATCTTATGTAGCCTCAACCAAATACCAGAAGGTCTATGGGACGGCAGCTGTCAACTCTCCCGTTGTGTCTTGGAAGATGAAGGCTCCTGAAAAGAAGCCCCTTGTGAAGAGAGAAAAGCCTGAAGAATTCCAGACACGAGTTCGACGGGGGTCTCAAAAGAAACACATTTCGCCTGTGCAGGCTTTAAGTGAATTCAAAGCGATGGATTCCTTCTAGGACAGTAGGCTTCAAACAAGAAAGTGTTTTCTTTCTGTTGTCCTGCCTTTTCTTTCTTTTCCATTTTGATTCCATTTCTGTAAGCATACCTGCCGACTTGTGTGCCTCTGGCATGGGGAATTTAAGAGAACAGTATCTGTTTGCATGTAAGATGAGATGAGATCAACACTACTGCCATCGGTAGCCTGCAGAGGGGACAGGTCATTTCTGTACCAAGGTGGCACGGAGCTGTCCTTAGCAACATTCTCTTAAAGTTGGGCAAAGAGTTCACACTGCAATGTTCATGGGTGTGGGGGGGAATGGGGAAATAAACTTAACTCTACAAAAGCAAACTCTAATGCATGCAAGAATCATTAGGTTGGCAGGTATATTCATAAGTGAAAAACCTGGAAGTGTAATGGTAGAACATAAAACCTGTACTGCTTCTGTTTCGGTGCAAAAATGTATTAGCCAATACGCTGAAGTGTGTGGCCCACAAATTGAACAATTTAACCTGGATGTCCTGTATCCATGCTATCATGTGGATTCTTACCTGAGGAGAAACTAACTTGTCCCTTCTCCAAGGCTTCTTTAATCTGCATTTTGTTCTTCCTTCCTGGTAGTGCCATTACTAGTGCTCCTCTCATATTTCTCCCCTCTGCTGAAGACAATAAACATTCATTCGAGACACCTGGATATGTCTGCGGACACTGACAACCCAAAGTGGAGCTCCACTGTCCTTCCTTCTGCTCCTTTCTTTCCTTTTAAACTTGAACTCTGACTTTGCTAGACATAGAAGGCTCAATGGTGGAACGTTAGCGCAATGGCGATTGACAGTGTGTGAAGGTTTAGAGGCAAATGCATAGGTGTGTAGCTTGGAGTGCCGGTATCTAATATACCATTGTATTCACTGACACAAAATAAATACATTTAATCTTGACACCTGGATAGTGTTTCATTTCTCTACACGTGTGGGTATTATAAGGCCATAGAATATCCTTAAACATTGATTTAAAAAGGCTTCTTGTTGGAGTTTCACAAATCAGCACTAAAATATATGGAATCTCTCAGTCATTTTTCTTCTAGAAATGTGTTTGGTGGTTTGTTTTGCCATTTGTCTTGCTTCATTTTCAAACTGAATCTGAAATGAGAATGTTTGTATTTCACTTTTCTGGTCCACAATTGGCCCTAGGCTAAACTCCTAAAACTTGAGATGTAAGATTTAAAGTTAAGCTATACTTAATTTCAAAAATATTTTATTCACTTCCTTTGTTTTCCTCTTTAAATCATAAAAACAAGGCCTCCATCAGATCACCAAAGATGTGTTGGGTGTTGTTTTTCAGTTATGGACTGAGTAGAGGGGAACGGCATGGAATTATTCAAATGAATAATCAGAACTTCCTCCATTAGAGTGACTTTTGCAAGGTGCACAACACTATGTACTGCCAGCAGATGCTAGGTAAAGTGTGTTACTCAATAACATAATAATGTCATGGTGTCATGTGCATATAAGCTGTGCTAGCTTATGTGCTTGATCCCAGAGTGAAGGGCTAGGAAAGTACTGGAATGAAAGAAAGCAAAGTCCAAAATCTTATGTGGAAATGGTTCTGCTAAAAGCACTGCTGACTCGCACTTAAAGCAACACTCAGAACATGATGGAGGAATGACTATAAAAGCTGTTGAATGATTTTCAACACTAATCAATAAATATGATAAGCTTCCCTCCTTAATTGGCATTAGCATTCAGAGATGTATCAGGGGCTTAACCAAAATTGGAGCCAGGGTTTAGACTGATCTCTGGGCTCAGCAAATGTGCTGGATAGCTTCCCTTTTTGCTCATCTGGCATAGGAGTAACCAGCATACCACTTGTCTAATGACCAGAATACTGATGGCGGCACATTCTTAGCACCATTGACTCGATTCTGAGAACCTGACCTTCTCAGAAACAGCAGCTAAAGCACTCTTTTGAGGAACATTTCCCTAAAAATATGACCAATTCCATTTTTCTCGCCCCTGAAGGTTTTAAAGATGAGTGGCACCTCTTCACATCCCTTTTCACCAGGATGGAAGGAAGGTTAAATATTAAGAGGTTAAAGGAGGAGATCAAAGTGTCAGCCTGGCATTAATGATTAGGTACAGAATCAACAAAAATGCTATTCCTAAGTCCTTAAGTGGAACATAATTAGTAAAATTAACTTTCCCAGTTTATATTCTATTCTAGTTTTTAAACCAGCAAAGAAAGTACTCCAGATCAGCCAAGAAACAGAAAGCATTCAAAAGCTTACTGGACATTCCTGAATATAACCAACAGGTATCTGAAGAGCACATTAAGAATGCTGTGAATTTGACCTATACAATGCTACCTGAATACTTTAATATTTACAAACCATGTGTATATATGCTTTCTGGAAATCAGTCCCCAGTGTTGCTTATTTCTGGAAGTGTAGCACGCATGGTCCTTGCTTTTGGTTCTTATTCAGCTAACGTTTTCCCTGTTCCTACAATGGTTGCTCTTGAGATCAAGAAAGTGATTGAATCCTGAAGGCACTTTGCCGAGAGTGCCACAGCAATGGAACAGCTGCTCCTTTCCTATCCCCAAGACATATGCTCTAGCAGGTAATGGAAAGAAGTACACAGCTCGAAGTATCATACCCAAATTATAAAATGAATACAGTAGCAAAACAAACAAATAAAAACACCCTACGGGTTAGAACTACAACCTCAATATCTACTGAGGTATTAGTATTTGGGGGATTTATGAAAGATGTAGAGGCGACTAAATTATAAATAATTTTATTAGATAAGATCTCTTCAGAAGATGTCTTTTAAATTATGTGCTTCTCTATAGGTATGTGCACTTGAGTGCAGGTGCCTGTGAAGGCCAAAAAGGAGCATCAGATCTCCTGGAGGTTGAATTAACAGGTGATTGTGAGCTGGTTGACATAGGAGCTGGGAACCAAATTCTGGTCCTCTACAAGAACAGGTCATGCTCTTACCCTTTGATCCAACACATCTCCTAAAATTTATTTTTGATACCTGAAAGACACACTTCAATTGCACAAGAGGCATGAGTAGAGTGAGAGCCCAAGGTAATTATAAGCGCTTCCTAGAGCAGAAGATGATAATCACAGCAAGCAAGTGGTTCTGCAGCATAAATGTGAGGAGACAGGATGAGTCTAGGCTGTGTTGGCAATGAAAGAGAATGAAATTTTGAAATTGGATGATTACATTAAAATAATAATAATAAAGTCCCTTTTATTATCGGATGAAACAAACTGTATAGATAATGAGGACTGAAAGAAATATCAATCAGAAGAGACAATTTCTATGGAATGTAAGACCTTCCAGTAATTTTTAGAATAACTAGCTTTGGAGTAATAATAATGAAATTATCAAACTTATTCTTGAAGAGCCAAAATGTTGAATATCTGGAAAAAAACTCATTAATACAAACAACAATGGCATGTTCAAACAGCAGTAGTACATTTGAGAATACACCAGAAGAAAAGAGGCAGAAAAAACTAAATTGTAAATGTCAGCCCCTACACACACACACACCACACACACACACACACAGAGAGAGAGAGAGAGAGAGAGAGAGAGGAGAGAGAGACTTTCCTAAAAATAACTTTTAAGTATAGGAGGATAGGCATTTCTGGTTTCGTCAAAAGGATGTACAATCAAGAAAAACACATTGTGTAGGGAAGTTTGGAACATTTTGTTGGCTGCTCCACCCAGTCCTTTGTTAACCATGTGGTCCAGAGCAATGTCACTCAAGTCTGATTTCTCAACAAGGCAAAGAAAAGAGGGAAACATCTGTGTCTTGTTCTACCTTACCTAGAAAGGAGTAATGGTTTGTGCCTTACATAACCCGGAGAGTTGACTGGTATTGAATTAGGGTTTGAGTATCAGATTCAAGGTCAAAGAAAAATCACACACTCTGAGAAACTCAAGACCTACATGCTTCTGGAGTAAGAGATAATGAGAATATCATAAAACACTTAAGGCATGTGAAAAGCAGTGATGAGATTTCCACAGAATATAGAAGAATTAAGAGCAATTGTATAAACAAGAGACTTGAGGGAAACAAATATGGAGGCTTAGAAACATATATGATTAGAAATGAAATGGCCTGGTTATTGTATCCTTGTGCAATAAATACAATCTACAAAGGTCAAAGTCGCTACTTATTCAAATGTCCAAATATGTGCTATAGTCTACTAGAAATTCTTCAGACTGAAATGAAAACTATAGAAATATATGCAACAAAAAGAATGAGCAAAGAGAACAGGAAAAGATATCATAGTGGCACAAAAAGAAACTCTAAGTCAAAATTATTACAAGAGAAAAAAAAAGATACTTTGTAATAACACAGGATCAATTCTTCATAAAGCTACAATAATGAGTATATGTGTCTAGATATTAATGTCTCTAAGAGAATATGACAATAATAGGAGACTTCAGGGCTACACATTTAACAGCTAGACCAAAAGTTAGTAAGAGGTTTTGAACAACACTGTACATCATTTCAACCTGATAGACATATGCAAAATCCATATCCTTCTGAAATATACTGGAAATATTATCCAGGTTAAACTATATGATAAGACATTAAGTCAAATGTTAAAGTGTTAATACTATAAAACATGTCTTTTGGAGGATTTCTGTGAAAGAAAACTAGAAATCAGCAGAAAGAACACTGGAAAATATGAACAAATATTGGAAGTCAACCTAATCTTAATCAATGGAATAAAATCACAAGTCATATTAGAAAATATCTTGACAAATTAAAGTAAAACCACAAAATGCTGATATCATATAAAAACTGGTAAGAAGTAATATGTAATTATGAATACTTAGTAAAAGGAAAAGACATAAATCAAAAACTTCAAGATATTATTATAAAACAGGTAGAAATCTAGGGAAAACAAAGTATGATGGCAAATTTTTGTCAATTTGAGTGCATTAAGTGATGCCCATATAGTTTATTAAACACCACTTTTTACTTTGACTGTGAGAATTACCAGAGATCTGGTTTCCCTACCTTAGGTAGCGAAGGTTGTTTCCCTCTCTGATGTCAGTGAAATGCCAAGAAATGTCAAGTAGTACAAAACTGCAGAGGAAGACCAAATGCACTCTCTTCCTGAGCTAGGACATTCATTTACTCCCGAGGTTGTGTAGCAGTGCTCCTGCACAAATGGTTGTTGTTTTTAAGCTAAGGCTCGTACTGCTGTCTTTCCTAGTCTCAGATCTTTAAAACTGAACTCGAATAAATCACTCACTCTCTTGCCATATAGCATACAAATGGTAGAACATGAATTTGCTTCTATAATAACAGGAATGGTTACTTATAATAAATCAATATCTTCTCTCTCTCCTTTCTTCCCTCTCTGTGTCCTTATTTAGTCTACAAAATAGAGAAAAAAAAAGTATAAGAAATCCCACAGCCTTGATAGTTTATTCTTTTTCTCGGTTGGGGAAAAGATGATACAAGAACAAAATATAAATAAAAGCATGTTTCTATATATTGTGCACAGAATACAAAACATTATTCAAGTGTTATAAGAAACCCTATGACAACAAACAATAACCAGGATGAAGTAAATAAATTCTAGACCCTTGCAACACTTAATCATGAAAACATGTATACTTATCTGTCTAGAACTAGAATTAGTATTCAAAACTTTCCCAACAGAGAAAAAGGAAAAGAAGACTTTGCAGGTCAGTTCTATAGATTCTACCATGAAAAAATTAACATCACTTCTCAAGATTCCTTCCCAAAACAAAAAATTCTAACTCAGTTCATGATGCTATAATTATCTTAATATGAAAACTATACAAACATAAGAAAACTACAAACCAGCATCTTTGATTACTTTGATCTTAAAATATGAGGAAGAAAAATTCAACATGTTTAAACGATGTTATGTTTCAAATACAGTGTATTATCTATGAAACTAATGTTAAAATGCAATTCCTTTTATGAGATGTAAAGAAGCTCAACCAGGTAGACATTTAAAATGTGATTAGCAAAATTATTTTCAATGAATATGTTCATTCATGAGACTAAATGATGAACTGATCAATCTGCTAACTGATTATGTTGGAAGTAGGTCTATTGGAAAACTATTTTTCTATACACAGCCTTAGGATTTTGGCACTAGAAAGACTTTGCCAGAAGAGATCCTTTAACTGTGAGTCAAAATCTTGAGTTCAGTGAATCATTTTTCTAGCATACCTTGCCTATGGTATTGTATTCACAGCAACAGAAAATATATTAGAGGCAAATGCTTATATGTCATTTTTACAATACAAGGATGGTCTGATACACAAAATTCATTAAGTAAATATTTCCTTATCAAAAGTAATCCTTCTTTGATTACAAATAGTCATCAAACTAGGAATAAAGGAAGCTATTCAGAATGTGAAGTGCTAAATGTAACAAACTTCAATAGCACATATCTTATTTAATGGCTAGAGCAATTTCTCCAAGATAAGAAACATGGCAAAGTTATTCTCTCTCCCTATTTCTTGTTAAAGTGGTACGATTAGTCCTGGAAAAAGCAATCAGTAAATATAATAAGGGAAGAAATTATAATAGCTCTTTGTAGAAGATAATCTAATCTGTAGAAAACTATCCCTCTGTGAAAAAATGTTTAGAACTAATAAAAATGTTTTAAAGTAGGAGTAAAAAATCAATTATGTATCTAGGTATTAAAATGAAAGATATAAAGACTTAAAGATAATTAATTGTAATTCCACTTACAATAAGAAGGAAATTAATAAATACTTTAGAGTTAACTGGATCAAAAAAAAACAAAACAATGTATGCTGAAAACAAGAGAAGTTACTGAAAGGAAAAAAATCAAAAAGATTATACAAAGGTAATATCCTTATACTTGTACAAGGATTTGAAAAATAAATATACTGAATGATTCATAGAACTGGAATAATAATAACAACCATTTAAAAAAACAAAAACAACAAAACCAAGAAAACAAAGAAATTCAATTACTGGCAGACAAAAACTGGAAAATGTTTTCTATGCTTTTAAAAGATTTTTCTTTTACTTGTTTATTATTTATTAAGCACACACATGCAAGTACATGTGAGTAAGTGTGAGTGTGTGTGTGCACACATGCATGTACATGCATGTATATGTGGATGCCAGAGGTCAATTTGCAGAGGTTGTTTCTTTCCTGTCACTATGTGCAACCCAGATATTGAACTAAGATCTTGCACTTGGTAACAAGGGCTTTTATTTAACACACCATATTTTCAGCCCCCTAAACTTCATATGAACTCTTAACACACCACCAGCTAATTTAATATTGATATAGGTGGCATCAGGAATACCAAGCAAAATCAGACTTAAAGACACTTAAGGAAATGTTCAACATCTTTAGTCATCAGAGAAATGCAAATCAAAACAACTTTGAGATTCCATCTTACACCTATAAGATTAACCAAGATCAAAAACACTGATGACAACTTATGCTGGAGACGATGTGTGGCAAAGGAAACATTCCTGCATTGCTGGTGGGAGTGTAAATTGGTACAGCCCCTTTGGATAGCAGTATGGTGATTTCTCAGAAAACAAAACAAAACAAAACAAAACAAACAACAACAACAAAAAAAAAACAGACTCTCCCTAGACCCACCAATACCACTTTTGGGTATATACCCCAAAGGATGCTCAATTGTACCACAAGAACATGTGCTCAACTATGTTAATAGCAGAATTGTTTGTCATAGCCAGAACCACAAATAACTTAAATGCCCATCAACTGAAGACTTGATAAGGAAAATGTGGTACATTTACACAATGGAGTGCTATACTGCAAGAAAAAATAATGACGTTCTAAAATTTGCAGGCAAATGGATGGATGTAGAAAACATCATAATGAGTGAGGTAATTTAGACCAAGAAAGACAAATATTATATGTACTCATAAGTGGCTTGTAGTCATAAAGCAAAGAAAACCAGCCTAAAATTCACAATTCCAGAGAATCTAGACAACAATTAAGACCCTAAAAGAGACACACATTGATCTACTCTACATGGGAAGTAGAAAAAGACAAAATCTCCTGAGTTAATTGGTAGCATGGGGACCATGGTAGAAAGTTGAAGGGAAGGGAGAAGAAGGGAGAGAAGGAGAGATAAATATACAATAAAAAGAGCTGTATCATTATTAGTCATACATTAAGTACACGGAGCAAATACTGTACATGGAAAGCTGTCAGAGATATACATTATGGCACACATAAATACCACAAATACAGAACACCAGCTCATTTCTCAACAGAAACTTTTGCAAGTCAGGGGCTTGTCGTGTTAGCTCTGAAAGACAGCTACCAACCCAGACTACTACACACAACAGAACTGTCAATTGCAATTCAAGAGAAAAAAAAAATTCCATGAGAAAAATAAACTAAAAAAAAATAATGACCATTAAGCCATATTTACAGGAGATACTTGGAAAAATTTCTCAGTGAAAAGCAATATAGGTCACAAATGAGGTTACAGGAAGGAATGGACCACATTGGAACAGTCCTTACACAAATTAGGAAAATGAGAAAGCTTCCAGCACTACATCATCAACAAAATGTAAAGAATTAATAAAGACTTGAATTAATAAATACATGGATATTGATAATATCAATCCTGAGTTAAAAAGCACAGATTAGAATATTTGATAAATAAACAGAATTTAACTCTCGTTGCCCTCACGTACACACATACCATTAATTAGCAGGACTGATGATAAGGGAAGGTCAGCTCCCTCACCCTCTATAGGTAATAGGGGTTAGGGAAGGAGAGCATATTTTCCTTGCTTTCACCACCACATGGCAGAAGAAAGGGGTATACCCAGATATCCCACACTCACATGCTCAGGGCCAGGGTACTGGACCTCAAACAACAGATTTAACTCTACTGTTTTGTTTAGGCAAGGAGCAGGGCTCACTTTCCTTTGTGCTGCAGCTGGTAAAGGGAAGCCCAGCTCCCTCATCTTTCACAGTCCTTAAGGGATGAGGGATAAGAGAAGGCTATCTATTTTGTATGTAAATTTTGTATCCTGCCCTTTCACTTGTGAATTTTTTCTGGTAGATTACTTTGTATCTGTTGTATATAGAAGTATATAAGTCATAAAGAAGAATACTTTTATTTCTCTCTTATTATTAATTATGAACTTAATATTTATAATAAAATGGGTAATCAAGTGAAGAGACAGGCTACAATATTCAATAAAATCCTTGTAAGCTGTTCATTTGACAAAGGAATAAAATTGAGAATATACAAAGTACTCAAAAAATTAAGAAAAATAAGAGAAATCTCATCGATTAAGTAGATAAGATGGTGAAATGCACAGCCAATTCTCAAAAAAATACAAGTGCCAATCAACATATATAAAAATCAAAATCGCTAAGAATAAATTGAAACTGTAGTGATATACCCAGTCAGAATGGCAGCCATTTAGAAACAGCAGCAAACAAAATGATGAGAAAAAGATATCCTTTATGCTTTGTTCTTGTAAAGTAGGACACGATAGAAATCAGTTTGGACTCACTCATAAGTGGTTCTTAAACATAAAGCAAAGAAAACCAGTCCACAAATCACAATCCCAGAGAACTTAGACAACAATGAAGACCCTAAGAGAGACATACATAGCTCTAATAAAAAGATAAGCTCTCTTGAGTAAATTGGGAGCATGGGGACCTTGGGAGGGAGGAAGAGGCAGGGAGGGGAGCAAAAAAAATGTAGAGCTCAATAAAAGTCAATAAAAAAGAAACTAGTATGAGCTGTCCTCACAAATTAAAAATAGACTTATGATATGGCCAATAAATACTCCTTGGTATTTACCCAAAGAACTCAGGGTCAACACATCATATAGATATTCGCACATCAGTGTGCACTGACAATCACAACAGCTATCTTATGGAACAGCCCAGGTGTCCAACAATAAAGAAATGGGATAGATATGTCCATACATAAAAAGAAAATGGTTGCCTTGTTTTCAGGAAAATAAACACAGCTGGAAATAATTGATAATTGTATTAAGCAGTTTAAGCTAGTATCTGATACTGAAATATAATGACCTCTCTAAAATCACATGCACACACACACAACACACACACAGGCATACACACACACAGAGAAGCAGAAATGAAACTTGGTGGGGAAAAAAAGGATCTAATGGAAGATGGGTAAGAAAGAAGGTTGAAATATTTCAGAAAATATACTCAACATACAATATACATTTATATGGAAATGTCTCAATATAACAGAACAAAATATCCAATGAATATACATAATGACAGTTTTCAAAAATCTAGTTGTTTGTGGTGACCTGCATGAAACATTGCTCCCTGGTAAAGACACATTAGTTTGAAAACACAAGGATGGAAAACAATATATATCATGGAACACCAATCATACTCTTTACAAAGACATGAAGGCCATGGTCTATTAATCAAGGAGGCAATCAATCAGTATGATATAACTATTTAGATTAGGTATGTACTTAACAATGCACATTCATAGCACTCATACTTAAAGGGAAAAAATAGAACAAGAGAAGGTTATAGCAGCACTTCATTATCACCAATAGAGAGTTCATTGGGACCAAAAACACCATAGAAGTAAACTTTAGAATTAAGTGAACATTGATCAAATAGACTTATCCTACATCTAGAAAATATGCCACCCAACAGTTTCAGAAGAAATATCTTTTAAGTATGTTGGAGGAATGCCCGTTTGTTTGTCCCAGCCACCCAGAACGGAAATAAACTCACAGAAATTGTATTAATTAAAACATTGCTTTGTGTGGGAGGGTCTTCTGTCTATGTATTACTTTCATTGGTTAATAAAGAAACTGCCTTGGCCTTTTGATAGGACAGCAGCTTAGATAGGTGGAGTAGACCCAACAAAATGCTGGAAGAAAGAAAGCAGAGTCAGCCAGTCTCCATGGCTCATCTTTCTGAGAGAGACATAGGTTAGACTCATCCCAGTAAGCCACATTCACGTGGTGATACACAGATTTAATAGAAATGGGTTAATTAAGATGTGAGAGTTAGCCAAGAAGAGGCTAGAAATAATGTGCCAGGCAGTGTTTAAATGAATACAGTTTCCATGTAATTATTCCGGAGCTAAACTAGCCTTGCGGGAGCCAGGAGGGATGAAAAACAGGCCTGCTCACCTCATCACTACACTGCTTGGCCCATTACCTCTAGATTCTTATTGGCTTACATCTTACACCTTACATCTTAATCTAACCCATTCCTACTAATCTGTTTATCTCCACGTGGCAGTAGCTTACCATCAAAACACGCCTATCTCCAGTGGTGGGTCCATAGCATCTCCCTTACTTAACCCTTCTTTCTCCCAGCATTCAGTCTAGTACTCCCTGCCTACCTAAGTTCTGATCTATTAACAGGCCAAGGCAGTTTCTTTATTCATTAATGGTAATCGTAGCACACAGAGGGCACTCCCATATCATCCTAGCTAAAGTGGCTTCTTCCAAAATAAGCTACATTTTGTTACATTAAGCAAATCTTAACCAATATAAAATACAACTTATTTATTTTGGCATATGGAATAAAATTAGGAGCAAAAAAGCAAGAGATAATACACAAATAGAGATCCAACAATAGACGTATGCTTTTGGATGGGTCATTGATAAAATCAGAGAAAATTCAATATCTAGAATCAAAGGAAAGTAGGAACACAGCTTATCAGAATCTCTAAGAGACATAAGTGGGTCTAAGAGGGAACTTTCCTACTAAAAGTTTTAAGATTAAAGTTCATAGAATTCTCAAATAAAACAGTGACATATCTCAAGATCATAGAAAAATAAGAACGGGCCAAATCTAAACAAATGAGTAGTAAGAAACAATTTTAATAATCAGGAGGATAATTAATGAAATAATGACTATAAGACATGCAAAAATTCAGTGAAATAAACAGTTGGTTCTTGGACAAAAATTAAGTTTGACAGGCCTTAGTCAAATTAGGCCCAGAGAAAAAATTCTTACAATTGGTTGTCAGTGGAATCCAATGCCTCATTAAGGAATGCTTTGAAAATAAAAATTTCAGTAAGTTAGAAAAATCTGGAAAAATAATTATATTAATTTTTAGAAGCATATGGCCTACCAAAATTGATATTTTCATAAGACATAAACTACCACAACAGATCCATAAAGAGTAATGAATGTGAACTGGTAATAAATAGTCTCTGAACAAAAAAGCACAGAACTATATGAACAAACTGCTAAACTCTATCAGAGTGTAAAATAAAAAGTAATGCCAATGCTTTTCAAACTATTCCATAAAACAAGAAATTTGTCACAGTGAGCTCTTTCTATAAAATCTATTTAAGGACACAACACAAAAAGGAGATTACAAAGCAGTTACTTTGATGGACACACACAAACATCCTTAATAAAATACTGACAAACCAAACTCAACTACCCATTAAAAAGATCATGCATCATTAGCTAACTGGTTTTCATTCCAGGGATGTGACATACAGAAACTAATAATATGAAAATACAGATATATTCAAAAACAAAACAAAAAAACCCACATGATTATTTCAATAGAAACATAAAAGACTTTTGGAAAAAAAATTTCCATAGATTTATGTATGATAAAAGCCCTGACAAGATTAGAAAAAGGATAATTCTGTAACATATTAAAGGACATGCATGACAGACCTATGTTACTGTACATGGTAATGAACTGGAAACCTTCCCTGTGCAATCAGAAGATAACCAAGCATATTTTCATACTCTGCATTCCTGTATACTACAATGTTTAAATTTTTAGATGCAAAAGAAATGGAGGATATATAAATAGGAAAAGAAGAAGTCAGTTTTTCTTTTATTTGCACACAATTTAAACCTGTATTTAAAAGACCCCAAAGATTCCATCAAGAGATCGGGAATTTAATAACCCACTTTCATTAAAGCAGAGGGATAGAAAATTATCGTAAACATCAGTTGTTTTTCTCCAAACCAATAAGAAACACACTGGGGAAAAGTCAAGTAGACTAACTCATTTACAAGAGCCTCAAATATCTAGTAATAAATATAGCTATTGGGGTGAAAGCCATTTATAACAATAACTATGAAACTAAAACCTGGACTATGTGTATAATATCAACTGTGAAACACTGAGAAAGTTTATTTAAGAATAGAATATATTAGGGTAGTTAGGATTTTGATGTTGGTATAATTAATATTGTGAAAATTATTGTATTATCAAGAGTGTTCCACAGGTTCCATGAAATCTCACATCAAAATTTTAATCACATTTTTCACAGAAATAGACAAATAAAAATTCTAAAATGAATTAACAAAAGGCAAGAGAGACTGAACAGCCAAATAAATTCTGAGAAAAAAAAAAGACATAGAAGGCATCCTAATATTGGATTTCAAAATATAGCACAGGGACTGAAGAGATGGCTCAGAAGTGATGACATTTATTATTCTTGTTCAGCACACAAGTTCAATGCCCAGTACCCTTACAAGATGACTTACAATCTCCCCCTGTAACACCAGCTCCCTGGGTATCTATCCCGTGTGTCCAACATGGACAGCTTAACTCAGGTAAACACACACACACACACACACACACACACACACACACACTTAAAAATGCTATATTTACACTTAAAAATAAATTCCCATTTACAAAGTATAATAAGAGCTGTATTAACCTGAAAACCTGCTATACTAGCACTGTACAATAACTATACCCAAGTAGCTGTATTTATTATGGCATAACCACATTGGCTAAGTTATAAAATCATCATATATATCTTTCAATAAATATATAGATAAAGATTATATTTTATAAACATATATGCCTTGTAGAATTATTCAGGAATGTAAAAAAATATAGCATTTTCAGGAAAAATATAGAACTTGAATATATGATGTTAAGATTCAACAAGACAAAATTCACATATTTTCTTTCATATAAATAATATAGACAACATATAAAAGAGAAGGATTATAAAAGAAGGCAATGCAAACCAGTAGGCAGATGCCAAAGATTGTAATGAGGTGGATATGACTGAAATAATTCTATATGTATGAAAATGTTATAATGGAACTTAATATTTTATACAATTAAGATCCAGTGACCAATCTAACATAGAGCATTATGCTAAACAAAACAAGATGTTCACATTTGGATAGTTTGGTGCCTTTTACATGGAGCATCTAGAGTGGCCAATCTCAGAGAGAAGAGACTGGTAGTAACAAGATATCTAAAGCATGTTGATTTATTGTTTAAGGAATGTTTGCTTTGTGATATGATTTCAAGATATTATGTGTAGAGTGGTGTAAACACAATTAATACAACCAAGTTGCAATGGTGGACTGTTGACATAGGCTGCTTGTTCATTTCCTGGTCACCCAGACCAGAAATAAACACACAGAAAGTATATTAATCCTCTTTGGCCATTAGCTTAAGCATATTTCTAGCTACTTCTTACATCTCAAATTAACCCATTTCTATTATTTTATATTTTAACATGAGGCTGTGGCTTACCAGCAAGGTGCCAGCATGCATCAGTCTCCCTCAGCAGCTATATGGCATCACCCTAACTCTGCATTCTTGCCTTCTTTATCTGCTTGGAATTCCCACCTTTTTGTATTGTGTTATGTCACTTGCCAAAACAGCTTCTTTATTAACCAATGGCAATAAAACATATTCACAGCATACAGAAGGGAATCACATCACCTCCCTTTTTTTTGTCTAAATGAAAAGGACGGTTTTAACTTTAACATAGTAAAATTACATATAACAAAACAGTTATTCAGCAAGAGTC
>NW_026068011.1:3318885-3321278 GCF_014885135.2 Alexandromys fortis | reverse complement strand
GTAGTTCTATTTCTATTGTTTTTTAAAATTATTTATTTATTTATTTTTACTTAAATTTTCCACCTCCTCCCATTTCCCTCCCCCCATTTCTCCTCCTCCTCCCTCTCCAGTCCAAAGAGCAGTCAGGATTCCCTGCCCTGTGGGAAGTCCAAGGTCCCTCTCCCCCTTCCATCCAGGTCTAGGAAGGTGAGCATCCAAACAGGCTAGGTTCCCACAAAGCCAGTACATGCAGTAGGATCAAAACCCAGTGCCATTGTCCTTGGCTTCTCAGTCATCCCTCCTTGTCTGCCATGTTCAGAGAGTCCGGTTTGATCACATGCTCCATCAGTCTCAGTCCAGCTGGCCTAGGTGAGCTCCCATTAGATCTGCCCCACCGTCTCAGTGGGTGGGTGCACCCCTTGTGGTCCTGACTTCCTTGCTCGTGTTCTCCCTCCTTCTGCTCCTCATTTGGACCTTGGGAGCTCAGTCCAGTGCTCCAACGTTGGTCTCTTTTATAATTGTAACTATCTTTTTTCAACTCCAAAGACCAAAGAAGGATATAATATTACCTAAGTTAACAAGAAGTGCATTGTAAGAAATTTCCAAAACTCTAGAATTGACAGAGACATCTCATACTTGGACAGTCACCCAAAGTTCCTCTGTAACATTGTGGCAACCATCTTCAACCTGCAGGCCCATAATATCTGGCAGACTTTACTATGAAGCAGAAATCTTGAAGATCTCTTATCCCTTGTACTGGCAAAGTTTATCAGTTGCTTTCTTCTGTGTCCTGGTAAATGTTTGGTAGTTCTCTCATGAAGCAGAATCCCTGAAGGACTATCTCACATTTAGAAAAGTTCAGCAGTCATTTTTTTTGTGTGTGTCTTGTGCATGTCTAGTTTATCAAGCAGTCCAGGCAAAAGAGCAATTTCTTGCCCAAATGGCTAACCAACTTTAAAAAGAACCTCTTCAAGGCCCATAATCCCCTTGAAGTAAATTGGTGCTGCCAGTATAGTGAGGAGAGTAACAGGCCTGCTTTTTGTCCCACTCAGCTCTTGCATGGTTAGCTTTACACCCAAAATAACAACACACAAATTTTATTCATTTAAACACTGCTTGGCCCATTAGCTCTAGCCTCTTACTGGCTAATTCTTACATCTTGATTAACCCATTTCTATTAATGTGTGTATATCACCACAAGGTGGTGGCTTACTGGGAAGATTCTAACTTCCATCCATCTCTGAGAGGAGAGCTATGACATCTGCCTCACTGCCTTCTTCCTCCCAGCATTCTGTTCTGTCTTCCCTGCCTACCTATGTTCTTATCAACAGCATCAGAACAGGCCAAGCAGTTTCTTTATTAATTAACCAATGAAAGAAACACAGAGAAAGAAGACCCACCTACATCATTTCCCTTTTTTCTGTTTAAAAAAAGAAAGGCTTTCACTTTAACATAGTAAAATTACATATAATAAACCAGTTATCAAGCAAGAATTACAATTACAATATTTAGATCTATTTTATCTTTTATCATAACAAAGGTAAACTATAAATATAACTAATCATTCTTCAACTCCATCAAAGTCTCCAGAAGGATATAATATTACCTAAGTAAACAAGAAGTAAGCAACTTCCAAAACTCTAGAAATGACAGAGACATCTCACTGCCTGTACAGTCACCTGAAGTTCCTCTGTACCATTGGGGCATCAATCTTCAGCCTTCAGGCCCATAGTATCCAGCAGACTTTTCCATGAAGCAGAAAATTTCAAAGATAGTCAGCCACTATCTGCTGTATCCTGAAGAATGTCTCACAGACTCTTTCGTGAGTCAGGAACACCAAAGGATCATCTCACCTTTAGGCAAGTTCAGCAATGCTCTCTCTGCAGGTTCTCTGTGTCCAGTTTATGCAACAGTCCAAGCAAGAGCAGTTTCTTGCCCAAATGGCTAACCAACTCCATAAGGAGCCTCTTTGATGTCCATCTTCCTCTCGAAGTAGATTGGTGCTGTCAGGAGCAGACATGTCTCATTGTCATGAAAAGTCCTAAGTTATTAAGACATTAAATGCCATATTCTGTAGTCTTTGAAAGATATGAAGAATGCCTATTTAACTGAAATATATCTCTATATATCTAGAAAATCTAACTAACATGACTACAAGCTTGATTATTATTGATGATTATCCATTAACAACCTATAGTCCCTAATTATACATTGAATTTTTAAATGAACTACATCATCATAATACCTTAATCAAGATCAGAAATACATATACATATAACAAAATTGACCTTAAAATCCATACCAATACAAATTATTCATATCTATATCATATCCCCTTTTAAATGTAAAAGAACATTTATAAACAATATTTGGGAATATGGGCACAGTTATTTCTCTCCAAACTGCTTCCTGCT
>NW_026068011.1:3314315-3317631 GCF_014885135.2 Alexandromys fortis | reverse complement strand
GCCTCTCTTAGATGAGAGCACTTACTTGCCTCTAGCAAACAGAGCAGACCTGAAATATTGCTGCTACCAAGAAAACATGCTTTACTCTATTCTTTTCCAAACTTTGTCAGGCTTTCTATGGATTCTGTAGTGATGAGGCGAGCAGGGTGCCAATTTGTAGAAGGAGCTGTGGGCTGCATTCCTGCAACCCGGCTTCTAGTTGCCTGGCTAGCTTATGCTCCAAAATAACAACACACAAATTGTATTCATGTAAACACTCCCTGGCCCATTAGCTCTAGCCTCTTATTAGCTAATTCTCACAACTTGATTAACCCATTTCTAATAATGTCTGTAGCACTGCAACGTGGTGACTTACTGGGAAAGATTCTAGCCTACATCTGTCTTGGGTCGAAGAATCATGGTGTCTGCCTCACTGCCTCCTTCCTCCCAGCATTGTGTTCTGTCTTCCCACCTCCCTATGTTATGACCTATCAGGCCAAACAATTTCTTTATTGATTAACCAATGAAAGCAACACATAGAAAGAAGGCACACCTACATCACTGCCAGCATCACATGCTTCTCATTGTCATGTAAAGTCCAAAGCTCTTAAAATATTTTAAATGCCATATTATGTTTTGAAAGATTGGAAAAATGTCTATCCATCTGAAATATATTTGTTTGTCTCAAAAACCTAACATAACTATAAGCTTGATTATTATAGATGACTATCTATTAACTTATATTTCTTAATTATATATTACATTTTAAGTGAGCAGAATAAACACAATACCTTAATCAATAACAGAAATATACATATAACAAAGTTGACCTTAAATTTGTATTAGTAAGCTAAGATCCACACCAGTGCAAAGTATTCATCTCTATAGCATATTCCACTTCAAATGTAAACAATTATAAACAATATTTTGGAATTTGGGTGTAGTTCTTTTCAAACTGCTTCCTTCATTTTGTTATGTGAAGTAATTTTGGGATTCTCAGAGACCTTTCAGGGGATCTTGGTCCATCAAACCAAATTAGTCTGGAAGGAATTCACAGGTTCTCATCCTTTATGGAAACAAAAGCAGAACTTTTTAAAAGAAACATATCCTGATACACAAATTTTGAAGTTAAAATACCTTTAAAATATATATGCTGTTTAGCTTAGCAGCCTGTACAATGAAATGTCTCTCTGTACTTACTTTATTTACAGTCAAAAAATTAGATGCTGCAGATAGAAGGTCTACTTTATCTCTTGAATGAGCTGAAGGGGAAAATGTCTTAAAAACTGTATGCAGATATTACCTCAGAATTATGCTCCTCTATTAAGTCAAGAAAAGATGAAATGGAGCATTTTCAGTGTTACATGCTGCACAGAACGGATGATGAATGTGTAGCAGGAGGAGTCAAGAGCCACTGGTATGTTTGTACCTCACAATGAGAGCAAAAAAAAAAATACCATGTTATTGTTTATTCTCAAAATACAGAACTGAATCCATCATGGCTTACTACCTTTCTACAGTCAATTAGTTATTCATATAGGGAATTCACTCTCTTTCCTTTATCAATAGTACTTAGAACTTTATGGTCTTTTTTTTTTTTTTTTTTGTCTTTCACAGTCTTTTGTGTTCTACAAACAGTTTTGAGAAGGATTTTTGGTGTTCTCTTGTTTCCTCAAAAGACACATAGAAATTGTGATACTTTGCTTGTTTTGCTTTTGTTTTGGAAATAAGGTCTTACCATATATCCCAGGCTGGGATCCAGCTCATGATTCTCCTGTGTCATTCTTCCGAGTACTAAGATTACAGGAGAGTTCTGCCATGCTTAGAACAGAATACATGCCTTGTATGAAATAAATAACAAATATATCAAAAAGCAGTTTTCATGGTGGAAAGCATGTGTTGTCACAGTTTTACTAAAGCACCAGTGAGTAAAAGATTTTAGCCCTGTTGATTGTGTAAATGCACAACACACTGCACCTATTTGATGATACAGGACTATACATATACGAGAAACAATTAGGCAAAACTCCATTTCAACAAAAGTTTATTTGCAACTCACTTGCCTGTCCAGGGTAGAAATCCCAGGAATAGTCTGTCTTGCTTTTCCTATCTCCTACAAATTCTCCTATTTAATATTTCATAGATAGTGAATCTACCTTTTCAGTTCCAAAGCTCTTGCTCTTCAGACATATCTTCAGGAAAATGAATATCTCATAAAAATCAACATGTACTGTGATGTCTAAACTCAACAGCTTTAAACTGTTGAATATGACACCTATGTCAAGAATAACACTAAGTAGGTGAAATATTAACAATTGATTCTCAAGAAAGTAGTAGGCAAAAAATGATGAACAGATGTCATTGTTAATATTTATCAAAGAATCTAGAATAATTTAGCAAGCATCTCTTTGAAATGTGTGTGGCACTATCCCATGGCTGGGATCCTTGACTTTAACAAAAAGGAGAACATGATCCCTGGGAATTTCCCTAGTCCTTTGTCTCTCGATAGCACTTTAATGTCTCTCTCAATCAAGATATCTCTTATCAAGATATGTCTTTCCTTTCTCTCTCCCACTGTCCTTTCCTCTTCTTGACTGTCCCATTTGTTCACATTCTCCTCCTCCCCCCCATTCTTTTATCCCCCTCCCTGTCCATTCTCCTTTCTCCCCACTTATTTTCTTGTAAGGACTTGTCTGTTTTCCTTCCCAAGGGGATCCATCTTAGGGTTCTCCTTTTTATCTAGCATCTCTGGGATCATGAAGTATAGGCTGGTTATCCTTTGTTTTACATCTAATATTAACTTATGAGTGAGGACATTCCATATTTGTTTATCTGTGTCTGACTTACCTCATTTAGGATGTTTTTTTCTAGCTCCATCCTTTTGTATATAAATTTCAAGATGTCATTGGTTTCCTTTACCTCTGAGTAGTACTCCATTGTGTACCTTTTTTATGGATGACCCCAGCTAAGATTCTCACCAACAGTGGTGAGATGTCTAAATTGGCATAATCAGACTGATGACTACCTTAATTCTCATCATAGAACCTTTAACCAGCAACTGATGGAAGCAGATACTCAGATTTACAGAGAAGTACTGTACCAAACTAACTGAGATCCACCCAAGAGAAGGAGGAGCAATAATATGAGCAAAGGTCCCATTTTTTGCCCGGCAATCTTGTCTACTTCCCATAATCAGGAGGATAGCTATATGTTTTTCTTTGGGATCACCTTCTTATTTAGCTTCTTAAGGAGATCAAATTATAGACTCACTGACCTTTATTTATCTCTAGAAACCAATTATGAGTGAGTACATCCCAAGTTCATCTTTTTGGGTCTG
>NW_026068011.1:3302916-3313279 GCF_014885135.2 Alexandromys fortis | reverse complement strand
AAAAAAAAAATATGAGCAAAGGTATCTGTAGTATGAGCTTCGGGCTACATTCCTGCCACCCCAGCTCCTGGCCGCCTGGCTAGCTTATGCCCCGAAATAATTACACAGAAACTGCATTCTTTCAAACACTACCTGGCCCATTAGCTCTAGTCTCTCACTGGCTCTCACATCTTGATTAACCCACCTCTATTAATGAGTGTAGTACCATGAGGTAGCTTACCGGAAAGGATCTTAACCTGTGTCCATCTTGGAGAGGAGAGGCATGGCGACTGCCTGACTCAGCTTCTTTCTCCCAGCCTTCTGTTCTATCTACTCCGCCTATGTAAGCTGCTGTCCTATCAAAAGGACCAAGGCAGTTTCTTTATTAACCAATGAAAGTAACACATAAACAATGAACCTCCTCCATCAGGCATCAAAACCATGAAGGAGATTCCTACAGAAAGAACCTGTTGACATGAGCTAGTGAGAGTTCATTGACTCTGGACTGATAGCCGGCGAACCTGCATAGGGCCAAATTCAGACCACTGAATGTGGGGGACAGTTGTGAGGATCTAACAGTCTGTGGGGCCACTGGCAGTGGGACCAGGATTTATCCCTAGTTCTTGAATTGGTATCTAGGAACACATTTTTTTCAGAGAAATACCTTGCTGAGTCTAGATAGTTGGGAGGGCCTTTGTCTTGCCTCAAAGTGAATTGTCAGACATTAGTTGAATTCCCTTGGGAAGCCTTACCCTATCTGAGGAGTAGATGGGGAGGTAGGGTGGAGGGAAGGTGGAGGAAGCAGCAGGAGGGAAGGGAGTGGAAATGGGGGTAGCCATGTAAAATGAGAAAGAGTGTATTTTAAAAATTCTTGACAAAAAAAGGAAAACACAGAAATAAAATGAAAAGAAAAAGGAGAAGGTGAGCTTTATATGAACCTTCTCCCTCCCCCTCGTCCACCCACTCTTCTTCCTGACTACAGATACAAAGTTACCAGCTACTTCATTCTCCTGTCATGCCTCCACACCATACGGAAATGTGCTCTCAAACTGTATGCACAAATAAATTCATTTCTTCTGTTGTTTTCCCGATATTTTTTCACACAAGTGAGAAAAGTAACCAACAATAGCAGGTAAAAAATAAGTACAGTACAGTGAGCTTAAGAGAAACACACGTTGAGGGTTTATCAGCAGTGATGACACTTTCAGCAGATTTCTGTCATGCTTGGAGATGGGTTTTTATATGGGGAGACCATTGTGACTGTGGATTATGGAGACAGCCTTTCTGACTCAAAACAATCCACGTGCCCTGCTACTGATACCTTCCTTCTGTGATAGAGTTGCCAGTTTGGTGTACAGAGGAAGGAGTTTTGTTTAATCATAGAACCATTTAGCTCCTTCACAAGACCCTATTCCCTCTAGAATGCCTCCATCTCTTTAAGCTAATAGACTGAACCCACAATTGTGATAAATACCATGTATTTTTCTTAATATAATTTAGCAAAGCCTATAATTCTTTCAATGTATGAATCATCTTCTCATGGAGCAGACATTGCCCTTTTCTGACTGGAATGTGATGCATTCTAACTTTGGCATTCACTGTAAAGACAAAAAGAAATCTTGTAGAAGACATTCTGTCTCCCACTTAGATATAATTTCCTTAAGCAAGGCAATTACAGGTCTTTAACTTGGAAAAAGAATTTTTTTTTTCAGACAGAAAAGAAGGGATGAATTCTTCTGGAAAGAAAGATTCAATCAGGACTTGGTAATTTTAAGTCATCTCATTTATCTAAAAACAACTCAACATCTTTCTCAAGTGTAGGTCCATTCCCTTGATGCTCACTGACCTAGATGTAAGTGGCTTGGCAAAGACTATTAACTTCCATTGGAACCTCAAATCTGATACTTAATTCTCAACTACTTCAATTCCATGTCTATTAAAGAATGGCTATATTTTTGGGAACAGTGTATAATAAACTGCAGTTAGTTCTGTTGGAAATAGCCAGGTAGTCACAAAAATCTCTCTAATCACAATTACTGTAGTGGACTAATTACTCAGTACATGGTCTTCTGTGTCTTACCTTTAAAATATACCTCACGCTAAGCCAATGTTCTAGTTTGATTTCTGTAGCTGTGATAAATGGCATAACCAAAAAAAGTCTTGGGGAAATAAAGGGTGTATTTGGCTTATATTCCCCTGTCACAACACATTATTGGAGAAAGTCAGCACAAAACCACAAGGAGAATCATGGACACAGGAGCTCAAGCAGAGGCGATGGGGAAATTCTGCTTACTGACTTGCTTTTCTTTAGAACCTGGGACTATTTGACAGCTATAGTGGGCTGTAAATATTTAAAGATGTTAGTAACTGAAAGAATGCCTGACAAACATGGTCACTGGCCACCTTAATCTAGACAATTTTCAATTGCGAGTTTCTCTTCCCAGTTAAATCTAGGTATGATTCAAGTTGACAGAAAATTTATTATGAGAGCTACCATTAAATATGTGAAAACATCACCACTGTCTACATGTTTTAGTTTAATTCTAGCATGTTCTCTAAGTCTCATGTATTAAAGACTTGCCTCCAGATTGACTTTGGTGGAGAAGACTATAAACTTTTGGTATTGGTAGTGGCTAAATGGAGCCTTAGGTCATTAGGGGCATGCACTTGGTGGCACTCCTATCTCTTTATTCCTCTCTTTTTCCCGCTTATACATGAGGTAGATAGCATTGCTTATCTCGCTCCCCAGTCTACTCACCCATTATGACCTGCAACTATTTTTTCTTTTTTTAAATTATCATTATTTTGCAAAACAACTTTTCTTTATGCAATGTAATTAATAGGGTGTGATATCTATTCTTGGTCATCAACTTGATTACATTTGGGATGAACTAAAACCAAAAATTACAAGGCATATTTTTGAGGGATTTCTGTTTAATTTGAAGTAGGATGAACTATTTTTAATCTGTATCTTTGAGGCAGGAAGACAAACCTTTAATCCAGATCTAATCCAAATTTTCTGTTGGAAACCTCCATTAGGACATGGAAGGAGAAATCATTTGGTCTTTGCCTGCTCATTTTTACATTCACTAGCAAGCCCAATTCTTCACTGACATTAATATCTACTTCAACAGGATTCTAGCATATATCAATAACCAGCTAAAACATCCATCCTTGTACATGGAGAAACTTCTGATTTTTTGAACTTTTTGTTCATAACTAGCCATTGCTGGATTAGCTGGATTACAGTTTGTGGATCTACAACTGTTTTACTACAGGCCCACATACAGTGGGGTCAACTGGTCATAGAACCCTCTACAAAAATGAGTAGAATAAGTTTTTTTTTTTCTTTTTAAGTTGCTCATTGCAGTTTCAGTAATAGAAGACTGGCATGTGCCCTTTACAATCTCAAACAAATCATTTGCCAATGTGACTGCGACCACAAATTGTTTTTCCCAATAGTTAACAACCAACAATTGACTGTTAAATGTTTTCAACCATTAACAATCAACCATTCTATTTTACTTTCAATCCAATCAGGAGAACCTCCAAGCTAAATATTTGGAGATGATACCATTGTTAACTTATATATTGGAAGAACTGGAGGGTTGAAGCAAGTTAGTCTCATGAGAAAAGAAAAATGTGTTGCTGTAAGAATTCCTACCATCAGTAGCCTTTAAGTTACCCACCCACTTGGACATGGCCTCTTATACTATATATGCCAATGTTTAGCGCACTTCCAGCCTCTTTTCTCTCTGTGGGATTCAGTTGCTGTTTCCCGTTCCAGCAGAGGATTGTGATCTCTGAGTCTACTCCTCAATAAATAACTTTTTATTATACTCAATTCCGAGCTAGTGTGGGATTTCTTTTTAACGTCCTTCCTCAGTGTGTCACCATAAGATGAATTGGTAAATTCCCTGTGCTTTCACTCACATTACCCCTCTGTTTCTGGAGATGTTATCCTCTTGCCCTGAAAAAACAGCAGAGGACCTGCTGACACACTCAGGGTTTCTGGAATTTCCAGTACCCTTGTGTCTCCTGCTGTACTGGGGTAAATATGTAAGAGTCACAGGGAGAGATCTACTCCATTTTTTTCTGGTGTCTCATCTCTTCTTAGTACTTCCTGCTGGACAAACCAAATAGCAGCCATGAGCTATAGCACATTGGGAATGCTGTTTTCAACGCACCTCTAGTAATCCAGAACTCAGAATAGATGTGGTAGACAGATGGTAGTCAATGATCATTGGATGTTGGCAAATTAATTTCTCAGCAATATAACTTAACATATTAAATATTGCCTTATTAGTCATTTGTTGAAGTGAAATCTGTGAGTGTGATATACTGATTAAGATTCTATCACTAACCTGGGGGATCAAATTCTGGCTTCCTTACATATTTAATTTAGAACTTTCTGCAAGACGTTTAGTTTTTCTACAGAGAGAATCTTAGTTTCTCTTGTTTCCTTAGGTTTTATGACTGCAAAATAGGTGATATTCACCTCATTAATTGCTCCAACATTAAATGTGCTAGTGACCATAACACATCTATGGTTGGAAATGCCCTAGTAGGTGAGGAAGGAAATACCTTCAGGGTGTGATGTCAAAACCTATCACTGATGATTGTTTAATACATGGATAAAATTCACATTATTTTTTATTTGAAAACTGTCAAAAGTATTATAAATGATAATAAATACTGCTAAGGTTAATGATGGTTGACTGAGCATTCTAAGAACCCAAGTACCACAAAGCCACCTTAGATATTACTATTCTGAGGCTGGCATTTTGGAAGCCTGGTGGTTAGGTGGTAAGGGAATTATAGAAGTTATCTAACAATAATTTATAAAAAAACTTTTGGGTAGAAGCGAGATGAATTATAAATTTAATCAAGAGAGCTGTAATTGAAGATATTCCCCACTCTAAAGAGCTCACTGTGTAATTAGGATGTTTCTTGAAATTGTTCCTCTGATGATAATACCACTGAAGTTTAAGCAGTCATTCTTGGTTCCCAACTGTACTCAATGAGGGAAAGTGGGACACAAAGGAAAATCTTTACCAGGGACAGCTAAAGGAAAAGTGCACTTGTACAATGGACTCTGTTAATTGCCCTATCCTTTCTTGTATTCATTTTCTGCAAAAAGATATCTGTATTATGAAATAACTCTAATAAATTGGAAACAAGAAAATATCCCATATCTCTTCAGATATCGTTAAACATAAAAAATCTGATCTCTTTTTCTTTGATGGCTTTACCCTTTTAGGATTTTTTTTTACTATTTCTAGATATTCTACATGCTAACAAAATGTAGTCTAAGGCAGAATACCTCCAACATAACCCCTACTACAATTTTCACAATCAGTTCTGACGCTGGTCTCAGCTGGTGAGCCATATCAATGGCAGTTGAAATGCTTAGTCACTATGAGCAGTTGTTTTCTTGCTTTAAACACAAAAGCAAAACTGTAAAGACAGTACATTTCACATATGAACCTGCTTATCAAGTCTGAACACTACCTCTAAAAACCCAGAGCATCAAAATTAGAAATACTGTCCAGGGCAGAAAATATACTGTGTTTATTTTGATCCTAATACTGCTCCGCTACTAGCCATCACTGAGCAACTTCATTTGGACCTTAAAGCATCCTTTGAAGTCGTGTTTGCTCAGTGACAGAATCCTGCTGGCAACCAGTTCTAATCACTGGCAGCCGTTTTATTGGTTTCTGGCAAGAATGTGAGTCTTCTAACTTCTAAGTCAATTCCTGCCTCTGTCTCAGTCAAGAGGTAATACATTTTTTCTCATATAAAGTGTACGGGGGGAAGGAGAAGCTACAAAATGGCTTGATTGTAGTGATAAGAGTGGTGGGGCTGCGTCCCTGGCACCCGGCCGCCCGCATGGCTAGCTTATGCCCAAAACAATTACACGAAAACTGTATTCTTTTAAACACTGCCTGGCCTCTTATTGGCTAGCTCTTACATATTAATTTAACCCATTTCTAATAATCTGTGTAGCCCACAAGGTGGCTTACCAGGGAGGATCTTAACCTGTGTCTGTCTAAAGTGGGAGAATCATGGCGACTCCTCGACTAAGCTTCTTTCTCCCAGCATTCTCTTCTGTTTACTCCACCCACCTATGTTCTAACCAATAAAATGGGCCAAGGCAGTTTCTTTATTATAATTAACCAATATCCTTCCTCCATCACTTGATTATGAAATAAAATATCCAGACTGAAGAAAGAGAGAGAGGAGATAGAGACTGAGACAGACAGACAGACAGACAGACAGACAGACAGACAGAGTGAGAGAGAGAGAAGCTTTATTGAGACAATTTATCCTTGACTGAAACCAAGGGATGAGTTGAATTTTGATTGAAATCATTGAGTTAAAAGTGATCAAAATACAGAACTATACAATAACTTTATTATATAAAAACATAGGAAAGAGGAGGGTATACATAATTAATCTCCAGGGAACTTGACATTAGAGAGAAATCTTCTTTTCTTCTTTTACTTTTTTTTAAATTTTTATTTTTTTTATTGTGCTCTACATTTTTTTTTTTTTCTCTCATTTTTTTTTTTTTTTTGAGACAGGGTGTTTATGCGTAGCCCTGAAACACCGGGCTCTCTCCTCCCCTTTCAATTCTCCCCCAAGGTCACTATGCTCCCAATTTACTCAGGAGATCTTATATTTTTCTACTTCCCATGTGGATTAGATCTATGTAAGTCTCTTAGTGTCCTCATTGTTGTTTAAATTCTCTGGGATTGTGGTATGTAGGCTGGTTTTCTTTGCTTTATGTTTAAAAACCACCTATAAGTGAGTACATGTGACAATTGTCTTTCTATGTCTGGGTTACTTCACTCAAAATAATGTTTTCTAACTCCATCCATTTTTTTCTGCAAAATTCAAGATTTCATTATTTTTTCCCCTTTTGTGTAGTACACATGGTGAAGGAACATTTAGGTTGTTTCTAGGTTCTATCTATGACAAACAATGCGGCTATGAACATAACTCATGTCCTTGTGGTACAATTGAGCATCCTTTGGGTATATACCCAAAAGTGATATTGCTGGGTCTTGAGAAAGGTTGTTTCCTAGTTTTCTGAGAAATTGCCATACTGATATCCAAAAAGGCTGTACCATTTTGCACTCTCACTAGCAATGCAGTAGTGTTTACTTTACCCCACATCCTCTCCATCAAAATTTGTCATTAGTGTTTTTGATCTTGGCCATTCTTACAGGTTTAAGTTGGAATCTCAAAGTTGTTTTGATTTGCAGTTCCTTGATGGCTAAGAATGTCAAACATTTCCTTAAGTGTCTTTCAACCATTTTTGATTTATCTGTTTTGAGTGCTCTGTTTAGATCTGTACCCCATTTTTTACTAGATTATTTGTTCTTTTGATGACCAATTTCTTGAGTTCTCTGTATATTTTTGAGATCAGCCCTCTATCTGATGTGGGGCTGGTGAAGATCTTTTCCCATCCTGTTGACTGCCATTTTGTCTTGTTGACCATGTCCTTTGCTTTACTGGAGGTTCTCAGTTTTAGGAGGTCAAATTTATTAATTTTTCTCTCAGTGTCTGTGCTACTGTGTTTATATTTAGGAAGTAGTCTCCTGTACCAATGTGCTCAAGTGTACTTTCCACTTCTCTTCTGTGAGGTTTAGAATGGTTGGCTTTATTTTGTGGTCTTTGATCCATTTGAGCTTGTGTTTTGTGCATGGTGATATATATATAGGTCTATTTTCATTCTTCTACATGTTGATATCCAGTTATGCCAGCACCATTTATTGAATATGCTTTCTCTTTTACATTTGATATTTTTTGCTTCTTTGTCAAAAATCAGGTGTTCATAGGTGTTTTGATTAATATCTGAGTCTTTAATTCAGTTCCATTTGTCCTCCTGTCTGTTTTTATGGCAATATCAGCTGTTTTTAGTACTGTATCAATGCAGTAGTTTGAAGTTAGGGATTGTGATGCCTCCAGAAGTTCCTGAGAAAAGCATTATTAAATGAAACTATATCACAAAGAAAATCTTCATCTTGTGGGTGGAACTATTATAGGAAATGTTTGGAAACATGTATTGTGTATGGTACTCTGACACTTAGTTTTTATAGTGGGATTCCATGTTGTAGTGTGTAGGTACTACTAATCTGGTGAGAAGGCAAATCATTGAACTTATTTATTGCTTGATCACCAGTGAAAGGAAAAATAGAAAAATAATTTAAATGACAAAACATTTTTTGATATTATCTCTATTTCAATCTCCAATAGAAAGTAAAAAATTTGTTTTTCTTTTGTGTTTATTTTCCTTTGGTTTAGTAGATAACATGTTTTTTCTTGTCCATAGTGCATTGCCATAATTAGTGTGTTGTATAAAATGGAGAGCTAACAAAATAATGGTGATTTCCACAGACTACAAAAATTCAATCAGGATTCTCTATTCTGCTTGCCTAGGCATTATATTTATGGTACATTGTTCCAATACAATTGAGGGACAAAATTGGTGAACCATTGGACTAGGATTGTTCATTAATTTTAATAAAAACTTCCCTTTATGAAAAGAATTTGGTCAAGACATTACCTGCAAATCATAACGCTGCTTGCTATGCAACACAAAGACAATTTAATATCATAGAAGTTTTAGTAGAAATCGTGTTTATCTACTTTTATGAACATTCCAAAATGACACACGTAATAAAAGAACTATGCGTGTGTTCCTAAGAATCATTAAGATGAGAACTGTGATGACATCAGCATGAATAAAAGGAGAAGTAAAAGATGAAAAGGGAAGGAAAAATAAGAGGAGATAGAGGAGAGAGAGGGAGTGTTATTATCCCCCAGATTGTTGCTGCTCAAATTTTGATCTCTGGACCAACATTTATCATGTGAGAGCTTTGGAGAATAGAATTTTAATCTCAAATCAAAAGAAGCAATAAGATCTTTTTTTTTTTTATTTCTAAAACATTCCCAGGTGTTTGTGTGAGGGCACATTGACACTGGAAAAAAGAGTGACATAAAACAATAGTTTTTTGTTTGTTTTGTTTTTTTTGTTTTGTTTTATTTTTTGTTTGTTTCTTTAGTATCATTGTTATTATCTAACTTCTCTAAAACGTTTTTAAGATCTCACTCTGAAAAGAATTATAAATATGCACAGAAGTGATTGCCATGATAGTAGCAATGGAAACGATCTTAAAATTAATGCTTAAACCAGTGTTATAAATTTGTTCTTGGGTGGCATGGAGTCTGTTCTTTCTCTAAAATCTATGAATTTCCATATTCACCTTTTTATTCTGTACTCCAGCTCTTCATGTTTCTGGGTGTTTCAAAGTAACATCAGACACTCTCACTGACTCAGTGTAGTTCTTATTCATTGTCAGGACTCACCTAGGATCTGGCCACTTCACCACACACAATGACGCTTGACCCTGCCTTTCAGAGACAGAGTTTTATTTACACTATACATACTACTTTATAACACATTTGTCCCTAGGGCAATTATAGAAAGATTTCGAAATGCTAATGATGTTTATGTCAAGATCATGGACACTTCAATTTCTCTTTAAAATTATATTCCAAATTTCCTACTAAAATTTTTTATGGAAAAAAATAAAGACAGAATATAGCACACAAACACTGTGAGTTTTGTAGTTGACTGGGCAACCAGCCACTACAGGCACAATGATGGGATGGTGGGTGATGAACTTTTCCAACCTCTACACTACAATATGAAAAAAAAATACTGTGCTAAGCACTTTACAAAAGGCCAGGAGGTTAGAGAGAAATCAGGGTTCAGTGTGTAACAATGAACAATGGGTTATGAGGGATCCTCACTGAAATAACTACTTTTATTGTGTACTTAGTATGTGAAGGAATAGCGTCCAGATTGCCTGGTGCAGTTCTGAGTAGTTAGTGTGAGCCTTTGTACATGTAATTTAACGTAGTGAATCCTTGCCCCACAAATAGAAGGCACACAAATTATATGACATGCAAATAGAGATAACACAAATAAGAGACATACAAATAGGAGTCATAAAAAGTCCTGGTCAAGGTCACAGGTTATCTGGCTCTAGCACACTATTCCAAGGCTAGAAGATAAGATCTCGTGCACTTTGCTTCTGAAGTTTCCATAAGGGAGACTGGCTCTACTTCCTGTTCTCCTATTAGTGGTCTTTCCTTCCCACCTTTCTCTAATGGTCCATTTCGTAAGCAGCTATCCATAACATGCTATCTTCTGCTTCTACATAGCACTATCTGCTAAACATTTTTCCAATGTGGAAAATAAGCAGAAATTATTTTATAGTATGATATTTTATATTAACAATCCCAGAATTATAAAACAATTCATAGTTATTAACCAGGAATATTGGTCTAATTAGGAGAAATATTTCTTTTT
>NW_026068011.1:3293598-3302865 GCF_014885135.2 Alexandromys fortis | reverse complement strand
ACAGGGTTTCTCTGTAGCTTTGGTGCCTGTCCTGGAACTAGCTCTTGCAGACCAGACTAGCCTCAAACTTCCAGAGATCCGCCTGCCTCTGCCTCCCGAGTGCTGGGATTAAAGGCGTGCACCACCACTGCCTGGCTCAATATTTCTGTTTTTAATGTTATTTGACATCACATATAGGGCAGTGATGTGAGATTCCCCTCTTTATGGTGTGAATACCATTGGTTAATAAAGAAGCTGCTTTGGGCCTATTATAATGCAGAAAGTAGGTCAAGGCAGGAATTTCAAGCAGATAGAGGAGGAGAGAATAGGCAGAGTCAAAGAGAAGCCATGAAGCCCCTGCAGGAGACCGACGCCTGATGCTAGACAGAACCTTACCAGTAGGCTACAGCCACATGGCCATACTCAGATGAATAGAAATGGGTTAATTTATGGTATAAGAGCTAGCAAATAAGGTGTGTGAGCTAATAGGCCAAGTAGTGTTGAAATAATACAGCTTCTGTGTGCTTATTTCAGGTCTGTGTGGCCAAGATATAAAGGAGCAGCCTCCAAATACAGGACAGTTTCTGAAGAAAACAGAGACCTTCACTAGATTCTGTGACTGCAAATCATTACTTCTTCCAATAGTTTGGCATACTAGGTTTTAAATGTGTCTTTCAAAGCTCTGATTCTGTTTCATGTACATGTACTTAATTAAGTTAGTATATTGTTGTAAGTTCAAAATATTGAAATATTCTTATAAGAAAATATGACAGGGAAGTGCTTTATCCCCTGGAATTGTAATAAAAAAAGATAGCTGAGAGAAGTGAGCAGTTCCCACACACAAGGGTTTGGTCACAACTTTTGGTCTTGATGAGATTTCAATAACAGCAAATCCATTTTGCAGTCTCCATATCCTGTGGTTGTTTTCTGAGGGAGGAGGAAGAAACATAACAGCATCATGAAAATGCAAAACCTTGGAGTGTGCCTAAAAACTAAATTAATCCATGTCTTTCTTATTTGATATATATTAATGTTGTCTCCTGGAAGGCACATTTTAGACATGTCTGGGTTTCAATTTTCACTTCTGGTATATTGATGAATCCCTTATTCATGTGATCTGGTATCCTCCTTTTGTCCATCAACCATGTGAGAAGAAGTCCCTGCTCGATTTGCAATCCTTTGTGGTTCCACAGATCCATAAAGAATTCAGGAAGAATCATCATCCTTCCCTCATTCCACTATACAAATCAGGGAAGAAACTTTTGAATAATCATTTTTGACAAAAGCCTTTTATACTGTCCATATTTTTATAGTTTCTCCATGAACATAATAAATGATTGTAGTTTCTCTTTGACTTTTTTTGTTTAATAAATTCTTAATGTTAGAAATCCTATTAGCAGAAAAATACTGTTTCACCTGGAGCATGGTGGTTTCAGCATAGGTAGCATCCTAGGCTGAATCATGAATATTCTATGCACATGACAAGAGCTTTGAGGCTTTACCTTCAAATTCTTTTGCTTTTCCCATAAAGGAGAATAGCATTAGGTGAATAGGATAGGTGTCTCTGAGCATCGCTGTAAGAAAGATTTCTTGTGTGATGTGTGTTTCCTCTCTTTTTATGAGTGAATACCTCTCTCAGATTCTATGGTACTACAATTCTGGGGGAGGGGCTATAAGGAGAACTTGTCTGAAAAAAACCTGCACCTTCATGAAAGCTTTTCCATCCTTACTCTTTCATTGCTGAGCCTGGTAACTTGGACTGTGTTAGAATCCTCAGAAAAAATCCATCCCACTTCCTTATCACATCTAAGTGATATCTTGTTATGGCTGATGCCTATAGGCTTTAAAGTTATTTCCACAACATCTAACATCCATCTACTCAACCACAGGTATCTTGGAAGAAAATGAGAAGACCTTATCTCTCAGAATCAGTGTTGTTATGATGCAACTTGTCTGCAAAATAAAGACATCTCTATTTTCTCCCTAATAACAATTACAGAATTTTTATTTGCAAGTCTTTGAAATATTTCTAGGACTGAGCCAATATTTTAGTTGGGAAAGTGCTTTTGTTCAAGTACATGACCTGTTTATTTTTTCCTCCAGAACACATACACTTATGGACATGGAGGTACATACTTGTGATGATACTGAGGATAAGTGAGACAAGTGTATTTGTGGCATGAGTTCCATGCCTGTCAAAATTCCTGTTTAAACAAACATGTTGGATCGGTATTCAGGAACATCAAAATATTTATTAGCTGACTTACACATACATGCCAACACATGTGCACACCTGTGTATATACATGTTCATCCCAAAACATGGGCAGACACACACACACACACACACAGATGAGAGGGAGGGAGAGAAAGAGAGGGACTAAATTTTTTATATAACATATCTATGTTACAGTTAATGTTTGTAAAGTATTGCCATGCTTTAAAACTTCCAAACAAAGAAATGTTCATAAAATCTACCTTCATCTTTGGGGCTCTCTCAAGACCCAGCTATACCAATCTTTGGGTATATACCCAAAGAATGCTCAATCATACCACAAATACACTTGATCACCTATGTTCATAGCAGTGTTATTCATGATAGCTAGAACCTTGAAACAACCTAGATGCCCCTCAATCAAGAAATGTATAAAGAAAGTGTGGGACATTTACACAATGGAGTATTACTGAACTGTAAAGAGAGGCTAGGTAGCAAGGAAGGTCCGAAAGGGGACACGCAGAATTCTCTGGGAAGTATAAAAAGAAGAGATTTCCTGGGTAAACCTGGCATGGGAACATGAGGTATCTGGTTGAGTGATAGAGGGGGAGAGTAATGAAAGAGATATCTTCAGGCGGGGGCATTTCATGGTCAAAGACAAACCTTGTGCCAGGGTAACTCCCATAAAGTCACAAACATGACCTTAGCTAAGACTCCTAGTGATAGTGGGGAGGGTGCCTGAACTAGCCATCTCTTGGACTGATTGATGACTACCCTAATTGTCATTAAAGCTTTCATCCAATAACTGATGGATTTATCACAGATTCTAATTGATCTTTATAATAGAAACCCAGAGTTGTATATTGAGGATTTAAGTTAAAAGATCAGAGTAGCAGAGCATCAGCCACTAGACAGATTTTTACCTAAAACTGAATAGGACAAGATCCTGTCTCTAAAAACCTCAGACTGAACCCTGAATCCTGTCCCCTCCTGCATTGTATTCCTCTCTCTTCCCAGTCATATCAATTTCTGTGTGCTTGTACAGACCTCCAGGTTTCTATGGTTAACAATTGGATAGCTCTGCCCTCTGATCTTCAGGCAAGCTTGATTTGTTAGAGCACAAGCAAAGTATCACCAGAGATGGAAACAAATGTAGAGCTCCTTAGCCAAGCACTTGGCCAAGTTTCAGGAATCCTGTTGAATAGAGGGAGAAATGATTGTATGAGCTGGGACAGGGGTCAACATCATCATCACAAGGGAGCCCACAGAAACAACTAACCTGGTCTCATAGGAGCTCACAGACTCTGGACCGACAGGGAGCCTGTATGGTATCGACCTCGATTCTTTACATAAGTGTGACAGTTGTATAGCTTGGTCTATTTGTGGGACTCCTACCAGTGGGATCAGGGATTGTTGCTAATTCTTGAGCTGGTTCTGGTGAACCTATTCGTCAGACTGGGTTGTCTTTCCTGTCCAGCCACGATACAAATTAGTTCTCTCGCAACTTGATATGACATGCTTTGTTGTCACCCATGATAGACCTGTGCCTTTTTGGACAAAAACAGAGGAGTGGATGAGGGATGTAAGAAGAGAGGAGAGAGGAGAAACTGAGGTAAGATTAAAATAATTGAAAATTTTTAATTAATTAAAAAAGAAAAATGGTCTATAGTCATATCTATGTCTTATATGTTTGAGAATCACTGTTAATTTTACATCAAAATATTTGAATCCTATTTTATGCTTCTGTCTCCATATCAGAAAAAAGAGTAAATGAAGGCTTATAGTAAAATTAGGGATGATATAGCAATAGGATTTTGCATTTATTTGTATGTGTATTATTGTATACATGTGAGTATGTGGTTATGCACACCTGTAAAAATGCACACAGGGGTCAAAGGAGGATATCCAGTAACTTCTATAACTTTCTGCTTTTTATCCTTAAGGCAGGGTCTCTCAGTTTTCCAAAATCCCTTTTTTTATGAGTATGCCTGTCTCTCTCCTAACGCTAGTACTACAGGTATTCACAACTGTGTTTACTTTCAACATGGCTGTGGAGGATTCAAATTAGGTCTTTATGCTTGTAGAATAAACTGTCTTACCCACTGAGTCAACTCCCTGTACCCTGTCCCTAACGTTCTTCTTAACACAAGAAAAAAATTTTTTGAGGCTAAGAAAAGTAAGGATGAAATCAGATGTATGAAAATAAGAGAAAGATACACACCTAGGTTGTGGTAGTTTGAATAAAAAAATGACCCCCTTTGGCTCATATATTTGAACTCTGTGTCATCAGGGAGTATAACTCTTTGATAGGATTAAACAGATTAGGAGATGTGGCCTTGTTGGAGGAAGTATGCTACTGGGCATGGGCTTTGAGGTTTTCAGAAGCCCACACCCAGTGTTTCTTTTCCTCTAGATATGTCTGTAGCTCTTAGCTATCTCCGTAGCACTTTCCATGCTACTGTGATCCCCACGAGAATCATGATGAACTAAACCTCTGAAACTCTGAGCAAGCCCTCAGTTCAATGCTCTATTTTATAGAAAGTTGCCTTGGCTATGGTGTCTCTTCATAGCAGTAGAAGAACTATGACTAAGATGCAGGGATCAACTCCAGGAAGTTTCCTTTAACAGAGTGTCTGTCTCGATGCCAGCTAATTTCTTGACCAAGGCATTGGTAGAAACACAAATTATGCTAATTTCCTGGAACTTTGACATTCCTCAGATCTAGCTTTCTTCCCCACACGTAAGTTGCTTTAAAAACAATTTCTTTGAGACATAAGCTAAAAGGTTGCTCTCACAGGTGGCCAGCGTATGTTACACTTTATTTATTAATTCAATTAAAATGAAATGGTATTCTTCAACAACAGAATGTCAAAGATGCTACCAGGTTATAAAACTGAATGCCTGATTCTCACAAATGACCACCATGGCTAGAACAGCTAGAATGGGATTAGCTCTTGCTAAATGCTGTGAAGGAAACCAAGTGTTGTCTTCTGACACCTTGTGACAGGACTCCTCCTTTACATAAGAACTATATGCTATGCAGCTTGCAAACTCCTTACTCTTTCTTGATGAAATATACCGTCTTCATAGGCCCTGGCTCACTTGTTCATGATGCACACATCTAACTGAGTCTTTGTGCAGGGAACTAGACATAAGGCTGACATTCTGATCCGATTTTCTGCAGCCAGTGACTAGTTAGAGGCTCTTTCTGCTTGTACAACAGGGAGGAGGAGAAGAATGGAACTAGAAATATGGCTGACACTCTGATCTGATTTTCTGCAGTTAGTGACTCTTTAGAGGCTCTTTTTATTTGTGTAAAAAAAGGAGGTAAAGGACATCTCATCTTATGATATTGAATCCTATTTCACCATTTTGCTTCATTTTATAGCTATAACCAAGTTGTTAAACCACAGACTTAGTGTCTTTGTGTGAGATGGTTAATTTTAATAGGATTCAAACCCACCATGCAAGTTAACCTTTGGACATATGAATGAGGCATTTTTTAGAGCAGATTATGTGGAGTGCTGTATCAGCTAATTTTCTGTTGTGATAAAACACAATGACCAGAAGCTACTTATAAAAGGAAGAGCTTATTTTGACTTACAGACCCAGAGAGAGACACACACAGAGTCCATGATGAAGGGGAGGCATGGCAGCAGGTGGTGGGAGCAGGAAGCTGAGAGATCACATCTTCCACTTTAAGCATGAAGCAGAGAGAGTGAACTGATGGCCGAGTGGAGGCTTTAAACCCTCAAACCCTGCCTTCTGTGAAGTATTTCCTCCAGCAGAGCCTCCTGAAGGCTCTATAATCTCCCACAAACAATGCCACTAGGAGTTGAATACATGCTTGTATTTATGTATGGGATGCTTCTTAATCAAATCCCTCACATAGGCATAAGGACCCTAACTGTGGGCAGTACCAATCCATGAGATATGTTTCTGAACTGAAAAAGGGATAAAGCAAAGTGAGCATGAACATTTATCTATGTGGATGCCATGTGACTGGCCTCCTCAACTTCCTGCCACCATAAGTTTCTTATTGTAGTAGACAGTATCCACTTGAACAGCAGGCTGTACTGCTGGTGTGATATTTTTATTGCATTCTGACAATACAGTTTCCTTTGAATCGGAGGGCCAAACTAGCTACCACCTGACCAAATTTAACTGTAGTAGGAGCTGTGGGCTGCTTTCCTGCCACCCAGTTCCCAGCCACCTGGCTAGCTTATGCCCTGAAATAATTACATGGAAACTATATTCTTTTAAACACTGCTTGGCCCATTAGTTCTAGCCTCTTAATGGCTAATTCTCCTATCTGGCCTAACCCATATTTAGTAATCTGTTTAGCACCAGTCTTACTGGGAAAGATTCAACATGTCTGACCTGGAGGCTTGCTCCACCACGTCTTCCCTGGAGAAGAGATGCATGGTGTCTGTCTGAGGCGTCTTACCTCACTACCTCTTCCTCCCAGCATTCTGTTCTGTTTACTCTACCCACTGATGTTCTGACCTATAGGGCCAAGCAGTTCCTTTATTAATTAACCAATGACCTTCCCACATCATTTAACCATAGAGGTTTTTGAGGACCGAGGACAGATAGACAGAAAATATTAAGGCAGGGCTTAGAGAGGATCTCAGTCCTTTTTAGATAGAAGAATGACAGAGATAGGTCACTAGTCGTTTTTCCACCACTTCTCTGATCATTCGGGTTATTAATCTGACTCACAAGTTTTTATTGATAAGGAATAATTGAATAAACACAACATTTCCGGACTGAAAAATGGATAAAGTGAATGGAGCACAAACATTCATCTATGTGCCTTCCATGTGACAGGTCACCTCAAGTTCCTGCTACCATAAGCTCCTTACCATAGTGGCCTGAATCCCCTCGAGCAGCAGGCTGAACCTTACCTACCTTTCTTAAGCTGATTTTTTATGAGTTGGTTTGTTTCAGCAATGAAGGAGGTAACAAATACATCATCTGTTAATTGGGGTACGAATATAATCTTTTCCATACTATGGTTAAACAGAGACACTATAGCCAGTGAAGTTACTGTCTAATGAATTAAATGAACTTAACTTTGGACAAAGAGCTATTAAGTAAGTGAAACTCATTATCACTGTTAATCACTATTGTATTTATTAACCTTGCTCTGCAGCTCTGGTGGCCATTTGCATTTTCTGTGAGGAAATGGAGACTGGTGCTTTCTCAGCCTCACTGTGGAGAGCACGAAGAGTCAGCTCAGGGAGCAGGTGCAAAGACGTGCAGCATAAATTCAGGAGAAGGAAAGAGGATCTCACTCTGAGCCTGGAATTACATAAAAAGAAATCTTTTAAGAGTTATTTCCTATTCAAAAAGGAATTGTTACATTATTAAATTCCACCATACTGGGAGCTTTGCTGCTTCACAGCCCTGCTTTCAAATCTTACTTATTCCTGCTCCAGCCTAGATGGGTTCAAGGAAACTGAAAGAGACTTTCTGGGCAGTAGATCAGAAAGGAGATACTTGTGGGGTTGAGGAGAGGTGGAGTTTTCTGCCTATTTGTGCCAGGTGCTTTTAACTTTACAAAATGCTCTTTTCTACCTTCTCTTCAGGCTGGCAGCAAGCAGCTCAGTCCAATGTGAAGCCAGGATGCAGAGAGAAAGCTCCTGGATAATAAAACATCATCTACACCCTTGAGTACTTAGTCTGGCTCTTAAAAACATTCAGAATGGTAACTACATTGCAGCTATTTATATCACCGTGTTCTTTCTTAAGTATCCACCATCTGTAAGATGTATTGAATGCCTTATATAGATTTTTTTCAGCTTCTGAAACAATTCTTTGAGGGTCAGCAAGATGGATGGTACAGTAGGTGATGTAACAAGTTTGAAGCCTCATGTTTAAAGTTCAGCACTCAAATCATGGAAGGAAAGAGCTTGACTCTCCAAAAATCACCCTTTGACCTCCACAAGCATTCTACCCCCCCCCACACACACACTTGTGCACATACAAATACAAAGACACTTATAATGAGTTAAACAACAACAACAAAAATCTCTTAGAAATAGCTGTCATTTTTTTTAAATATATGCAACTTGATTGAAGATTGGCAGTAAGTAGCACAATTTGGGTGCAGCAGAAAAACTGAAGACAAAGCATGTGCTTTAACAAATCTTGTAAAACACCAAAGACTTGTTTCTCTGCTTGGAAGTAGATGAGGGATTCAGCAAATGGTGGAGGTTTTGTCCTGAGCTTCAGAGTAGAACAGACATTTGGAAGAACATTAACATTACTTAGAAATTATTTCAGTAGTTGGCACCAATTCCAAGGTACAAAGAAATCAAGAAGCATGTGAACAAAATTCTAAATAACTTGTAGGAAAGGAAACACATAAAGATGAAGATGTGAAAGGCAGGAAGACAGCAGTGATGAGTGTGCCTTTGTGTGGAAAGAGAGGACATGTGAGGGCAACTCAGTGAGATATAACTAACGCTTGCTTATGTAACTGTGTACCTGATAAGTAATTCAGTTGTTAGCTGGCTTCCATGGTGAAAATGAGGAAAAGAGGTCACACGCAGTCAACCCTGAATGCGTAGCATCCATCAATTAAGAGGTATTAATTGACTTTCATAGCACTAAAATGTGAATCTGAGGAACACAGGTATTAGACATGTGACTCCATGGAGTGTTGGTTTAGCATAATTTTAATTAGCAACTGGACAGAGTCTAGAATGACCATGGAAATGAATGTCTGAGAATACCCTGATCTTCACTGTACTAACTGAAGTTGGAAAAACTCATATTATAGCTGGAACCATTCCTTGACTGCATGAGAAAGGAAACTGAGCTTCAAAGTGCATACATTTATCTCTCTTTTCTTCTGACTGGGATTATAATATAAGTAACTGCTTCAAATTCCCCTGCCATGATCAACTGTGGCCTGGAATTGTGAGTCAAATAACCTTTTTTCTAACCTTTTTTCTTTATGTTTTGAGTTTCCAGAGTACTTTTTATCATTGAGATAGACAGACAGACAAACAAACAGACAGGCATGCCAACTCTCTCTCTCTCTCTCTCTCTCTCTCTCTCTCTCTC
>NW_026068011.1:3279499-3293533 GCF_014885135.2 Alexandromys fortis | reverse complement strand
AGAGAGAGAGAGAGAGAGAGAGAGAGAGAGAGAGAGAGAGAGAGAGAGAGAGAGACTCAGAAATCCTTAGATAGTTAGTATGTGTGAAGTCCCATATTTGATCCCCAAAATCACACAAAACCAGTATGGTAGTATACATAGATGAAACCAGCATTTGGGTAACACACACAGGAGTAAAAGACTTTCAAGGTAATTCTCTTCTACTTAGTAAGTTCAGGAAAGATACATGAGACCTTCACTCACAAAACAAAAAGCTTTGAGGTATGGCGACAGCTTATATGACCTAGGACAATGTTTTTATCCTAAAGGTTCAAGAATTAAATAAATATAGCAGATATTGACTCTCCAAATTCAAATTTTCTGTGTTGCTTCAAGTAAATTTATCAGTGGGTCCAAGAATAACACAGATATGTTACAGTTCAATCAGTGGCCTTTCATTTTGAATCAGATCATTTGGATTTGGGTAAGGTTGTGGTCATCACGTGGAGAGTAATCATTGAGTAAATCAATGACATACAATTGTTAGCAGCTAAACTCACAAGGAACTGATTTCTCGAAGCAAACCTCTGTTTAGGAACTATTATGACTGTGATTTCATATATCATCTCTTCTTACCCACTAGCAGACAACCTAGAAATCTGAGGTTTTGCTGGGAAGCCTAATGAAAGCTGCCATTAGCTTTTCATTGTTCCCAGTAGTTAGAATCAGTGAAGTTGCTAACAGCACAGAATTGCTGTTCTATAGACGATAAAGAATAAGATTCCAGAGAGCTGTTCAAGCACACCACTGTATCCAACCATTAAATAACCCCATTTAATGGGAGTTTCTGCTTAGACACCTTATTTCATATTGTTGATGCACTAGTATTAAACTCACAGGCAGCGCTATTACTCATGCTTGAATGAAGCTTTTTTAACAAACTCATTTTCTCTGTAAAGCACATTGAAGCTTGCTTGTTCTTGGTATCATTAAATATTGCACAGGGGCCACTTTCAACATCAAAATCACCAATAGAGACTAAAAAAAAAAATAGGCAGCAATACCTACAATGTATAGAGACAATTTTGTGGTAAGAGAAATGAAGAGAAAATTCAGCTTTCTTGCCTTCTGGCACCTCACTTGGGAATGAGTACATTGCCAACTCAAAAACATTTTTACCATTCTGTTTATATGAAGACTGGTAAACGGGGAGAAATTTCAAGTATTGATTTGGGGGTAAAATTATAGCAAGAAAAGTGATTGATGAATACAAAATGAGTGGATAACGAAGACAGATTGTCTCTTTAGATGCTATACATACTATTATTGGGGATCAAGTGCAGATCAAATTTCAAGCTTCAAGATGTTAAAGATCTAGGTCAAGTTTCCAATCTGTTACTGTGATAAAATATTCTGATCAAAAGCAACCTAGGAGAGAGAAATATTTATTTGGCTTCTAGGTCACACTCTTTCAAAAAATGGAAGCCAGGGAAGGAATTTGAAAGCTGGCCTGCTTGCTGATCCTCACAGCATTACTTCTAACCAAAGAATTCACTTCACAGCAAAAGAAATATAGTAGGCATCACAAAGAATCCAGCTTTTCAACTGGGTTGTTCACAGCTCATGCTTAACTATGTTTCTTATACATCCCAGAACAACCTGTTCAAGGAATGTTGTTGCTCACAATCTTCTAGGTACTTTTTCATCAACCAACACTCGGGACAATCCCTCATAGTTATGCACACAGGTAATTCCTCAATTAAGATTGTCTTCTCAGATGACTCTAGGCTTTGTCAAGTTGACAATTAAAGCTAACTGAAATATTCAGTGTGTCTTATGTGTAGAGATTCTTCATTTAGCCACTTTAATGGTCTATGTTCTTTTCTAAGAAGAAAAAAATCCTTATACACTCCAGTGACAAGGAGATTTCAAAAAGTTATAGCCATTTTTATCATAATTATTTATGATCTCCACTCAGGAAGTTCTTATGGCTTTATAGAAATTGCATCTGAGAAAAAAACATGGGTTTTATGACTCAAGTGTCCTAGGTTTAAAACCAGATTATAATACTGATCAAGTCAGGGTTTTCTTGGATGTCATTTTCCTTGTAACACACAAACTACCTATTCCTAAGATTTGAATTTTTAAAATTTTATGCTATTTAGTGTGTTTGTGTCTATTATGTGTGCACATCCATGCAGTGTCTGCAAATGTAAGAAAAGGACATAAAATGTTCTGAAGCTGTAGCTTCAAGCTGAAAATCACCTGGTGTAGGTGCTGGAATGAAACTCCTGTCTGTGAGAGCATTAAAATTCTTGACCCCCAAACCTTCTATCCAGCCCCCAAACTGTGCATAAATCAATATTATAATATTTTCTTTGCAGAGTTAAAAAGAAAATAGATAGAAAATATCCTCAAGGAGAGTATACTGAGTTCAATATGCTTTCTTTCTGCTATCCCAGGTCTTTTGGAATTAAACGTATTATTTTTTTTTAATATTGATGTTGGGATGAAAGTGTCAGAGAGACTACAAGTTAGTCTGAGAAAAAGTATATATACTAAATATTATCATTAACTAATTATGAAAACACACATTTATTTTATCAAAATATTCTTTTTAATAAAGAGGCATTATTTTAAATAATTAGAGAAAAATGTTCAAAATTATCAAAAGCTGAAAGACTGATATGTAGTTGTAAAAAGAATTAATTAGCCTATCTATATATTTCATGACAGTGTTTTATGGAAAACACTTCAAAGGTTAATTTAAAGCTGCTTGAGTAAGGATGAGTATGAAGACAGACTTCACTGCCTGTAATTAAACTCTTAAATTATTACTTCATTTAAGAAAATAATCGAGAAATATATGATTTTCATTTTTGACCCCTTCTCCAAAATGTAGAAATGTTGACCAATATGGCAACTAATATAAATCAGAATTTCTGTGGTTTCACATGTTTGTAATGCTTTCATTAGCTACAAGTGTGGTTACTAGTTAACTCCTCAGATACAGCCTGAATATTTGTGTCTCCATGAAGTCTCTAGGTTACAATTCCTATACCTGTGGTTATGTTGTGAGGTAGGTAGAGCCTTTGGGGGATGATTAAGCTGTTAGAATGGGACTCTCCTGAATTGGATTAGTGTCCTTAAAAAAACTTACATTTGAACTCACAGAAGTTACAATAACATGCACCAGACTTTTGCAACACAAAACAAGACCAAATTGCATCACGAAAAGAAGAGCTGGGGATGAAATTCCATGCATATCTATAAAACTGTTATTGGTAATTATTGGCTGCTAGGAGAGGGAGAGAAAGTTTTCTCTCAGATTGTGCCCCCTGATAAAGAGATCATGATCTACTGGAAGGCCACACACCCAAGAATATTTGAGCATTACCAATTAGTATTGAAGGTATTTTTTAAAATTGAATCAGTAAAAGGAATATGGTTTTGGAAGAGCTGAGGAATGGTTATCTGTTGACAGAGATTCCTGTTCTGCCAGGACCCACATCCATTTAGTCCCAAATAATCATTCAGAGTTCTACATTAATTATAAACTGATTGGCCTATTAGCTCAGGCTTCTTATTAACTTTTATAATTTATATTAGCTCATAATACTTGTCTCTGTTAGTCACTTGGCTTGGTACTTTTTTTATGGCGAGGCAGTCACATCTTGCTTGCTCTGTGTCTGGCTTCTTCTGTGTCTGAATGAATAATGACTGCAGACTGAAACTTCCCTCTTCCCAGAATTCTTGTTGGCTCACCTCTAGTTCCTGCCTGGTCACCCTGCCTATACTCCCTGCCTAGCTATTGCCCAATCAGCATTTATTTAAAATACAAGTGTCAGGGTACAGACCATTGTCCCACAGAATTCCCCCCAACACCCTTTTAAACAAGAACTCTGAATGGAATCTCCTTTGTTTAGCTTTTCTAATGACCTTTTTCCATAACAACTCATAACCAACATTCTAAATAAAGGCAAACATCCATAATCCATTTTGGGGGAATGTGGGAATTGTTACTTCCTGATTAGGGACACTGATAATAATATGGGGACCTAAAGAAAATTTAGAATTATGATGAAGTCCTGTTGGAGTATCCTGTATGGCTTGATCATCTCAGGCAGCAGTTCCTCATTTCTTGTGGAAAAAAGAGCACAACCTCTTCTCTAAAGTAATATATCTTTTGAATTAAACTTATATATATTGGATTAATCCAGCAACATCTATATAAAATGTCTTTTAGCAGATTTTGTTCCTTCCTTAGTCATCAAACAATTTAAAGACAACACAATAACTTACAGCATCTAGACTCTCTGTGTATTATTCATTTTTACATGGCTTTATTCTAAACTCTATTTCTTTAATTTTTATTTTGTTAATTTTTTTTTTGAGACAGGGTTACTCTGTGTATCTTTAATTGTCCTGGAACTCACTCTGTAGACCAGGCTGTTCTTGAACTCACAGAGATCTGCCTGCCTCTGCCTCCCAAATATTGGGATTAAAGTTGTGCCACCACACCTTAAACTCACAGAGATCTGCCAGCCTCTGTCTCCCAAGTCTTGGGATAAAGGTGTGTGCCAACACACCCAACTACTCTCTTTTTAATTTTAAGGATTTTATCTTTTTTCTTTTCTTTCCCAAGCCTATGTACATTTTAAAAATGTAAACTGTTTAGAGGCTTTTTCTTCTGAAACTATCTTTACTGTGTCTCTCTTTTTCTGACCACATGAGTCGTTAATTTGCTAAGTGATGTGGTTAGGATTAAAGCATTGGCCATGACAGTGGATCCAGCCCATTCCTTAGTTTTATGAGAGTCTAGCCTCAAGGCAGAGGTACCAGAGCTGTGTTCATTACCACAACTCTATGGCATTTCAAGGTCCCCGACACCACTAAGAAGCATACTGTTGGCAATTCAGAAACGTTATTTAAGTGTTTGGTGGCAAGGTATTCTTAAAAGTGCTTCAAGGTTTTGCAGCTAAAGCTGAATAAGGAAGTCTCTCTTAAATGAGGCACACTTGCCATTAGCAAACAGAGCCCACCCTAGAAAGTGCTGTTATCAATAAACCATGCTTAACTCTATTCTTTTCTGTCTTGAATTACGTCCCAAGCTCTCTCAGGTTTTTAAGTGGATTTGGTCAGGGCACATTGGCTTGCCATCCTTTTGGGAGGCAGATTCAGGCAGGTCTCTGTGAGTTCAAGGATAGCCTGGTCTACATAGTGAGTTCCAGGACAACTAAAGATACACAGAGGGACTGTGGATTCATTCCATATTAAGAAAAATCAGGTTTGACCAAGGAAGACACCAAAAGAAAGCTCCAATGGGAGGAATGGCCCAGATGTCTGAGTTCTTCATTTAGAACAGTTCAAAGAAGCTGCCTGAGATTATCAAGTCTCACAGGATATTCTAGTCAGGACTTGACCATAATTCTAAATTTTCCTTAGGTCCCCATAAGATTATCAGTGTCTCCAATCAGCAGGAAGTAGCTTGGAAAACAATGCCCACATTCCCAAAAAATGGACTACAGATGTTTACCTTTGTTTAGAATATTGGTTACAAGTTGTTATGGAAAATGGTCAGTGAAAAAGCTAAACAAAGGAGATTCAATTCAGAATTCTTGTTTTTTTTTTTTTTTTTTTTAAGAGGGAGTGCTGTGGGACAATGTTGTATGGAACTCTTGAACAACTAATTACAGTCTTAAAAAATAATTTTTGAAAGGCACTGTCCTAAAAACCAAACTGAATTTATCTGAATTTNTTTTTAGAGGGAGTGCTGTGGGACAATGTTGTATGGAACTCTTGAACAACTAATTACAGTCTTAAAAAATAATTTTTGAAAGGCACTGTCCTAAAAACCAAACTGAATTTATCTGAATTTGTTTATTTTCCCACATGAGGGCACAGCCAACTTGAATTATCTATGGGTATGAAAATAATTTCTCATGACATATTCTAGCACTTTCTATCTATCTATCTGTACCTGATAAATACTACAATTAAATAATTTAGGTATTTTATTATAAGTTAAGATAAATTCTTCCCAAAATTTTTGTAAAAATTGAGATGAAAGGGTAGTGTTGTATACTGAGAGGTTGGAAACTACTTGGAAGTCAAGCTCTAAGGCACATTTTTGAGAGACTGTTCAGTCTCTGGAAATGCTTGTGAGGGATTCTATTTATTAGGTTAGTTGAGAAAGGAAAATCCTCGACTGTCACTATTCCCTGGACTTTGGTTCAAAGAATGCATAAAAAGAAGAAAATCAACTGCGCACAAGAATTCATCATTCTCTGCTTCCTGATTATGGAAGTTATATGACCAACCACTTTAAGCTCCTTTTGCTTTCAGTGTGATCTGAAATAAACCCTTTCTCCCTGGAGCTCCTTTTTGGTCAGAGGATTTTATCAAGAAAGGAAGTGCCACCTCTAGCTGAACAGCTGCTGTTGGCAACTGATGGGTACTGGCAGAGCCATAGTTAGTTTTCTTCAGGGTTATGCCCCCTGAGAAGCTGCTCAGGCTCCAGTAGACCATCTAACATTCATGCACAACATAAAGGCAGAAACTAGTGGGTTTAAACCGAACACATGAAATTGGGAGGGGAAATGCTGATGCAAAGATGAGGGAATCAATAGGAGGAGAGGAAACAGACAGTGGATTTGATTAAAACATAGTCATGAGTGAAATTCTAAAGCAATAATAGAAATTTCCCCTTTTCCATTGAAATTATAAGTAATAGAAGATTTATTATAACAAATAATAGAATTTTTCTCCTCTTCATGGGGATTATAAAAGCTGATGATTCATTGGTTAATAAAGAAACTGCCTTGGCCCATTTGATAGGCCAACACTTAGGTGGGTGGAATAGACAGAACAAGAATGCTGGGAAGAAGGAAAGTGAGCTCAGATGCCATGCCTCTCCTCTCCAGGGCAGACACGATGAAGCTCCAGCCCAAGATGGACATACACTAGACTCTTTCCTGGTAAGACATCACTTCGTGGTGCTACACTGATTATTAAAAATGGGTTAAGCAAGATATGAGGTTAGCCAAGAAGAGGCTAGATATAATGGGCCAGGCAGTGTTTAAAAGAATACAATTTGTGTTTTGTTATTTTGGGGCATAAGCTAGCCAGGTGGCTGGGAGCCGGGTGGCAGGAATGCAGTCTGCTGCTCCTTCTACATAAAAGCCATTTTGATTTATTGTTCAGACCTGCTTTTAGGAATGAAAATATGGATCCAGTTACCTGAAAATGAGGTCTCTGCTACATATTTAACCATAGGCCCACTCAAGGATTACAAGCCAACAGACCACTCCTCTTCATTCCTTCTTCTATTTGACACCAAGGTATGCTGCTGAACTCTCTCTGTCTCTGTTTTCATCCCTTCTGCCCCACCTTTCTTTGATTTTTAAGGGACTATCTTTACTTCAGAGTGTTCTGAAGGCTGATTGAGTTTCCTACTGGTAAGCTTCTCCCTGTGGCTTACTCTGTTTCTTCTACTTTATTTCCTAAGATGGTAACCCTATGTGTACATTTTAGTACAAATAAAGGCTTTGCAGGGATCCCAGTCTCCTACAGAATTTAATTTAGGTCCAGTTTCCCTTTAGAATCTTACTTGTTATCATAGTTGACATTTTTTTAAGGACATTAGCTATCTTTATTGTATTATTTAATGTGTCTTTCTAAGGTTGCATACCCACAGCCTGTGTGGTGTATTTAGCTCTCCAAACTGTTTGTTTACAATATTTTGAAAAATATAGTATTTTATTTTAATTTCTACTTATATTTCTACTTATATTTTTCATGTGTGTATGTATTGTGTAGGCAGGCACATGTGCATCATAGTTCAATTGTGGAAGTCAAAGAACAGCTACTAGGAGTCAGGTTTCTCCTGTCATCATGTGCATTCTAGGGATCAAACCCAGGTCATCAGGCTTGGTACGAAGCACCTTCATCTACTCAGATACCTGGGCAGCCTACATTAAAGCATCTTAGATGTAAACCAGCACCATGCATGAAATATACCTGCATTGCTCTAAAAATTGCTTACAAATCTCTGAAAGTGCTTGATCCTATGGCTCCCTTATGTTCTTTTGTACTTGCTTATTTCTGTGGTTTTACTTGGGTATCTATAGGATGAAAACAATTCAGTCTTAGGAATTAGTGTTAAATACAAGGTTTTCTGCCTGGCACATTCCTAATGAAGGTCCATTGCATAGGAAGATATAGTTGGTATGAGATCATTCATGTTCAACAATCCTTCATTTTATGTTTCTTTTCATTTTTCTTCTCATCCTATTTTTTTCGTTTTGCAAGTTGTTATTTTTATTGAGTTTAAAAATTTATTTTCCATACCAACCACAGTTTCCCCTCCTTCTTCACCTCCTTTTCTCTCCCCCACCCCATTTCTCCCCACTTTCTATATACTCATCAGTAAGGGTAAGGCCTCCTGTGAGAGTCAACAAAGCATGGCATATCAAGCTGAGGCAAGGCCTTTTCTGTTGTACACAATTAGACACTAAGAAATATTCATGCAAAATCAGCACTTCAGTTAAAACACATAAAATTACCCTACCACATTTCCATATTGTTATATTTATAGGACTTAAATGAAAAGAAATTGATTATTTTGATCTAGTACATATATACTTATATGTACATATCTATCACATATTATGAATATATAAAGAGATAATTTAATACCTATGTTTTTAATTACAAATAATATCAAATAAAACTTGTAATCACATATTATGAATTGGCAATATGATTCATTGTTTCCCAGAACTAGAAATCAAGAGAGTCCAGTACAAAGGGCTGAGATAGAGACTCATTTCTGTTTATAATCTATTAATATATCTAGTGTATACCAAAAGTCTACTCTACGCTTACAGTTTCTCATTCCTAAATGAAGTTAATTATACTAGATAATAGTCATTTACATTATTGCTTTTCAATATCGGCTTTTCAAATCAGAGTGAGGGTGCATACTGTGCAAAATCACAGAAGGGATTGATATATATTAGGTATGCAAATGTGTTTGTTTAATCGAGGTCCTATTCTCTGTTTACACCATATTTAACACAAAAATTGGTAAATTTGGAAACTTTTAGAGAGACTCAGTAGTGCATGAAACACCCATTTCTACCTTTTATGAATAACAAACAAAAATATATCAAAAGATCAAACATCCCAACTGGAGAATGATAAACCACACCAACTTGATGGATATACAGCCATTAAAGTATGGATGAAAGGTATGTTGAACTGTCAAACAATACAGAAAGTGTGCTCAAGAAACAGCACAGAGGAAAACAACCAGTTCACTTGTGCCTGAGAATTGGAGTTGTACAAATCAGTGCACACTCACAGAGTCTGCATGATAACACCAGAAAATGAAAATAGTTCTTACAGAGTGACAGAATTGTGGGTTATTTTCTTCAAAATGCTCTTGAATCTTCCATAGTTCTGGCTACAAGACAAACACTATGAATATGAAAAGCATAAAGAATAAAGACATTGGAGTTTTAGAAGCAAAGCAGAACATGAAATCAAGACAACAGAGGGAAAAACAGAGTTGCCATTTGCATCTATCTCTCTTCCTATATACATACACACACATATAAACACATGTATATGTATGTGGGTGTATGAGAGAGAGAGAGAGAGAGAGAGAGAGAGAGAGAGAGAGAGAGAGAGAGAGAAATAGAGAAAGAGGAAGCAGAAGGCCCTTTGTAGACTTCCAAGATCACAGCTCAAGAAATAGAGTTAATAACAACACAGGGAGAGAGAAAAAGAGGGAGAGATAAAGAGAAAAAGAGAGGGAAGAAGGGAAAAGGAGAAGAAAAGAGGAAATAAAAGAAGGAATGAATGGGTTATCAGACCTTCTAGATTCCCTTCAAGACTTTTTTCTTTCCTTCTCCTGACTTCACCATTTATTCCTTTTATTATCATGTTATTAGTCATCTTTTATATATCTATGCTTCCACCATCTTCTCTTCTCCTCTCAGCAAACTGATATTGCAACTTCCTAGGAATGACATTTAAACTACATTTGGTTATATTGGGAAGAAAGGAGGTCAGCTTTGAAGAGAATTTGAATTACACTGGAACAAAGCACAAGGAAACTCACCATCAATGAAGGAAGTAAAGGGAGGAGAAGATGAATGGAGAAGGAGGGAGACATACAAAAGGGATGGAAAAAAATGGAAGGGCACATGGGGAGGGGATGGCTGGTATTGATGGGGAGATGGGAGGATGAAGGAAGGAGATGGGGAGGGGATGGAGGGAAGAGATAGGAACAAGAGATGGAGAAGGAAGAGAAGGAATGAGGGAGGGTTTCTGCAGTTGAATCTGCAGCTAGAAAGAACTGCCAAGCTCAGCTTCCTCCCAGTTGTATCTGTTTTATATTAGTATAAATATGCATATTTTAAGATTGAAATTGGCTCTCTAATCAAATGAAAGATATCATGAATCATTGTAATGTCTAAAATACTAAAAACTGAATCTGGCATTTCAATAGTTTTAATTTTATTTCCATATATATATATATAATTTAAAATGCAGACTCATAGGTATAAACTCACTCAACAATATTGTCACAACACCCTTTTATAATTTGAATCAAACTTTTTTCTACACTGATAACAACTTAGGCTTTTATTCTTTGTGCATTGTCACTCGTACCTTATCCTAAAATGTTCACATGCCTGTTTTTTAAACTCTAAAATATTTCCATTTTTGTTTTGATATTTCATATACTTCTAGAACTGATACTTTGATTTTGCAGGATGGCCAGATGCTGCCCTATGTATCATCATAACATTTACATATGGAGTATTATCTTAGGGCCTATGCTGCAGTAAAGATGCCAAGCATTTGGTGCTCAGAAATATTAATGTGAAGGTCACTAACGTTCACAAGTGCTTTGGACTCCTTTCTTTATAACCATATGCAGCAATCATGTATTTGAATGCTCTTTTGAGGTTATTATCCAGTATATCTTAGTTCACTTTTCTAATGCTATGAACAAATGCCATGATCAAGGGAACTCTTTTTAAAAAAAATAATTCCTCTTATAAAAATAATTCTTCAGTCTTTTCTCAGTCGAGGGACATCTAAGTTGTTTTGAGGTTCTGGCTATTCCAAATAAAGCTGCTATGGACATAGCTGAGCAAGTGTCTTTCTAGTATGACTGAGCATCATTTGGGTGTATGATCAGCAGTGGTATTGCAGGGTCTTGTGTACGTGATGGATAAAGAAAATGTGGTACATTTATACAATGGTGTATGAAGTAGCTGTTAAAAACAAGGATACCACTCAGCTAAGGCAGCCATATTGCTCTTGCCGCGTGCTGGTGTTGGAGGACCCTCCCTGCTGCAGATTTACCAAGAGCATGAATCAAGAAAAGTTAGCCAAACTTCAAGCTCAGGTCCGGATAGGGGGCGAGGGTACAGCTCGCAGAAAGAAGAAGGTGGCTCACAGGACAGCTACTGCTGATGACAAGAAGCTTCAGAGTTTTCTAAAGAAACTGGATGTGAACAATATAGCTGGTATTGAAGAGGTGAACATGATTAAAGATGATGGGACAGTTATTCATTTCAACAGCTCCAAAGTCCAAGCTTCCCTCTCCACTAACACCTTTGAAATTACTGGTCATGCAGAAGCCAAACAAATCACAGAAATGCTTCCTGGAATACTACGTCAGCTTGGTGCTGACAGCTTAACAAGCCTTAAAGAGTTAGCTGAGCAGTTCTTACTGCAAGTATTGGATAGTAAAGCAACAAAACCAGAAGACATTGATGAAGAAGATGATGATGTTCCAGATCTCGTAGAAAATTTTGATGAAGCATCAAAAAATGAAGCTAACTAAAATCCTCTGGGTTTTGGAAGCTGGCATGGGCTAGATTTAACAATCAGCTCTTTTGTTCCAAAGTTTTACAGACATGGAGAACATCACCTGCTGCTAGTTCAGTACTATAAATATTTTGTATATTAATAATGCTGTTTGATCAGCATTTCTCAGTCATTTGATTTTGCATTTTGCACTTCCCAGGATCTATTCTTTTGGTCAAAATATGAAGTATTGATAGAGTTTTAGGGTGGTTTTTGCTTTTGGGGGGCAACTTTTGGGTGTGTAGGTATATGTATGTGTGTGGGTATGTGTGTACACGGTGGACAGAAAATTGGATAACAGTTATATCTATCCTCTCCCTTCCCCCAATAGAAATAAAACAAATCTTTACATTAAAAAAAAAAAACAAGGATACCAGGAAATTTGAAGGCAAATGGCTGGAACTAGAAAAAATGACCCTGAGTAATGTAACCCTGACCAAGAAAATACATTGTATGTACTCACTCATAAGTGGATCTTAGTTGCAAAACAAAGGATACTTATGCTATAATCCACAGACCCAAAGACTAGGTAACATGGAATATTCATGGGGGGACACATGGATCTCCCCAGGTAGGTTTTGTTAGGGTGGGTTATATTTTGTTAGGATTAGGGCTATGCAGATATGAGCAATCAGGCGGGGAGTACTGAAAGAAACTAATGGAAGTGGAGGGCATTTTGGAGTCAGATTAAAAACCTGATGCAACAAAGTTGTTCAACCTCTCCATGTCTATTCATTATTGTACTTGCTGTTCTAGCTAAAGCCATAAGACAGCAAAAGGATAACCAGCAGATACAAATTGGAAAGGAAGGAGTCAAACTTTTGCTATCCCTAGATGATATGATGGTATACATAAGTGACAAAATAATTATGCCAGGGAACTCCTATAGCTAACAAACACCTTCAGTAATGTAGCAGGATACAAGGGTAACTCTAAAAGTTAGTAGCCCTTCTATATACGATGAAAAATGAATTGAGAAAGAAATCAGAGAAACATCACCCTTCACAATAGCCACAAGCATCAAATATCTTGGAGTAACTCTAACTAAACAAGTTAAAGACCTACATGACAAGAAATTTAAGTCTTTGAAAAAAAGAAGTTGAAGAAGATATCCGAAAATGGAAACATCTCCCATGATCTTGGATAGGTAGGAACAGCACAGTAAAAAATGGCAGTACTATGAAAGGCTATCTACAACTCAATGCAATCCCCATCAAAATCCTGGCACAATTCTTCACAGACCTTTAAAGAACAATACTACAATACTCAGATTCATACAGAAAAACAAAACGAAACAAAAAAAAAAAAACAGACTAGTGTAGAAGGAGCAGCGGCAGGCCACTTCCCTCCCCCCGGCTAGCTTTACCCAAAATAATGACACGGAAACTGTATTCTTGTAAACACTGCTTGGCCCTTTAGTTATAACCTCTTATTGGATAGCTCTTACATATTGATCTAACCCATTTCTAATAATCTGTATAGCCCACGAGGTGGCTTACCAGGGAAGATCTTAACCCACGTCTGTCTGGAGTGGGAGAATCATGGCGACTGCCTGACTCAGCTTCTTTCTCCCAGCATTCTGTTCTGTTTACTCTGCCTACCGAATTTTCTGTCCTATCAGACCAAGCAGTTTTCTTTATTTGTTTAATCAATGAAAGCAACAGATAAGATACAAGACCCACCTCCATCAGATTAGCCAAAGCAATCCTTGACAATAAAGGAACTTTGAGATGCATCACCATCCCTGACTTCAAACTCTCCTATAGAACAGCTTGGTATTGGCACAAGAACAGACAGGTGGATCAATGGAGTCTAATCTGAGACCCTGATATCCAAATTAGCATGATTAATAAAAACTCAGAGACAGAAATTGGGGTTTAACCTGGAGGTCAGAAAAGTAAAGTAGTCAGTCACTGACTCTTACTTTTTCAAAATGGCGATCCTGCCTCCAGTAATCTCAGGATGTGGCTGAAACTGAGAACTGCCTCTTCCTGTTTTAGAATCCTCTCAAATTTTGGTTTAAGGGTATGAACTATTATCCCATGGTTTCTATGGCAAGTTAGTGTAGCTACTGGGATTAAATTTACATGTCATTGATGCCCTGTTCGTAATGCTAGCAAGTGTAGCTATTCTACTTTTCTGATCTTCTGGCAAACTTTATTTATT
>NW_026068011.1:3272709-3279342 GCF_014885135.2 Alexandromys fortis | reverse complement strand
TATATGGCAATAAATATATTAACAATGTCTTGTTCATTTGTATTTGACAAATTGAGGGAAAATACTCCATATCTATCCCATTTTGATGAGCCTATAGGGTCCGTTCTTATTCAAATCATAATACAAGATGTACAGAAATATCAATTGTCACCTCAGAAAGTGATCTTGAAACTCATGGTAGCTTTGCTTTATGGTCATGTTTCAGAGATTTAAACCAACTTGCAAAATTGAAGGCCCAATCAGTTTGGGAGTAGGAGGCTCGCTCACCTAAGGTTTTGGAATATATGGAGATTCTTAGTAATGTTACCATAGTATAATAAAACTGCTTTGGTTTCAATGTAATCAGTAAGATCTATGACCTATAATTTAAATATTATAGCCTTGAAATATATATTATCAGTTAGTATTTGATATAAAAGATATATGCATATGTATTGACCATAAGGAGACAAGCCTGGATCCTCATGAACTTTTCTCCAAATTTAAGAATCAAAGCATTTATAAATGGTTTTTAACATTCTTTTCATTCTTCTGTATTCCAATAGCTGGCCTGTGACTAGATATAACTACAAAATGATTTATACACTACTTCATGCTTGTATATAAGCACACAGACACATATAATACTGAGTATACAACATGATGAGTATATGCAAGCACTGTAAATGATTAAGCTTATTTTCGGGACTGGGGAAAAGGCCAGGAGAAGGACTTGCTGAGCACGTGTTATTTTATAATCTGAAAGCTGAAATTTCAAGAGAGATATTACTTAATTAAAGGCAAAGTATTGGCAGAGCTGAATTTATTTCTGAAGACGTAGTAAATCATCTATTTCTTTGTTCCTTGCAAACATGATGGTGCAGTATACTCTTTGGTTCATGGCCTCTGTCCATCCCAACACATTATTACTGACAAATCTATGGTGGGGGAGGTCCTTGTGTCTATGTGTTGCTTTTATTGGTTAATGAATAAATAACTACTTTGAGTCTATGGCAGAGAAGAACAGAACTAGGCAGGGAAATCTGAGCTGAATGCTGGGAGGAAGAAGGACAAAATCAGAGAGAAGCCATGTAGTCCTGCTGGAGACAGAAGATGAAACTTTACCTGGTAAGCCATAGCCATGTGGCAATACACAGATTAGTAGATATGGATTAAATTAATATGTAAGAATTAGCCAATAATAAGATAGAGCTAATGGGCCAAGCAGTGATTTAATTAATACAGTTTCTGTGTGATTATTTTGGGACTAAGCTAGTGTGGCAACCAGGAACCAACAAGCGGCCTTTCTCCAACAAAACTACTACCTCATTCTTATCTGGAAAAGTGGTTAAAATGGGTTCATGTAAAAAAATCAAATAACAATATTCCTACATCAAGACCCTTAGCTGAATCTCAGAATTACATTTGTTATACTAATAAGTACATTCAACATTTCATAAAATTTGACTTTGAACTTTTGGATGAAAGAAGACCTTACTATGTTCAACAACAGCTCTAATGTATTTTCTATACATTAGAAAGTTGGGATGCCTCAAGGGTCTAGAAATCCTGAAATAACTAGTTCATTGAAAGATGCTAAAAATCAACATTTGCAGCCTTGTTGAAAATATATTCTGGGCAATGTTCAGTTGTAAGAACACTTTCTGAACAAGCATGAGGACCTCATTTCAAATCCTCAGAACCCACATATTATCCTGTATGCTGAAGTTATGCCTGTAATCCTAGAATTGTATGTAAAGTGAGGCATGAAGATTGTGAGAACTTACCAGCTGCCAACCTAGTTGTAAGCTAATTGGAGATCGTATCTCACGGCAATAAAGTAGATAGTGTTAAAGCAAGACAATCAGTGTCATTCTATGGGTTCATATGCATGCACAGGAATATATGTCTAAGTACGTGTGTCCATATTCACAGACATACAGACCTATGTAAGAAAAACTGTGTCTGAAGACAAGCCATCCTTATACTAAATCAATCTTTTACTAAATAAAAGCTTTGGTCTCATACTCTGGATTTAATCTATCAGTGCATTTTATTGTAGGATTATAGACTTATATAGGTAAAAGTCTTAGTCCTGATGCGTATTAGTTGTTATTCATATTTTATATGCCAAGAACATATACACCTGTGGTAGCCTGCCTCATAATAAATGGTTGATGAATAAATAGTGGGCTCTCCTGACTATGGCATATTAGGTTTCATGCACACAATTGTAATGGCCAGAGTATGGGTAGAGATAAATTACTGTGGTTTCGAGCATTTGCGAAGTCTCTATGCAGTTATGAAAATTGGGATGTTCCTGGAAGAGCAGAAAGACACAGAGTCAGCAGGGTTTTGTAAATCCACATGTTAAGCTCACTAATGGATCCTAGCTCCTCACTTAGGACTTGGAATAATATATGCTCAAAAACTTATCAAAACCATGTGTGATGATTAATCTTGACTGTCCACCAAGAGTTTAGAATTACTATAGGTATGTGAGGGATTTTCTAGACTAACTTGTCTGAGGTGAGATGACACAATTTATATGTGGGTGGTATCACCCTCTAGGGTGTGGTCTCAGAGAACATAAAAGGGAAGGCTAGTTGAGCACAAGCATTTATCACTGTGTCTTGAGTGCAGAAACAATCTGACCAATAGCTTTCCACTTCAGCTCTCAGACTTTCTATTCCATGATGGACTGTAGCCCCCGGTACTATAAACCAGAATAACCACTTTTTAAATTAGGTATCTTGTCAGAATATTGATATACATATTATATATGTATATTAAGTAAGCAATACACTATCAAACTTGAAGCCAGTCCTAAAATCCTCAGTCATTACATAAGTAAAAATTTAATAAATTTGTATTTTATTAATTAAATCTCTTCCCCTAACCACCAGTAAATTTGTCCACAACTCTTCACTCCAGAAGTCCTGTTAGAGAATCCTAGGGGGAATCACTGTAGCATCAAGGTTTTTAATTACTGTTGCTTACTAAGCAGACAGCCACCTTCCCTCACTGTCAGCAAAGGTCCTGAAGGGAGCAGTAAAGACACACACTCAGCCAGGGAAGATATTACAGAGGCATCATGAGATTGAAGTTCCCACTCAATTAAGAATAGTGAGAAACTTCTCTGCACATCAGTGGCTATCATGATCACTTTCTGTGTTATACACTTTATTAATATTTGCAAATGTATAGAAACAGAAAGTAGTGTTAGGAAGAATTGAGAAGGGAATCGTGTGGCTTTTAAAGAAGTGTTCTTGAGGTAATGGAAATAGTGCCTATACTGGTTGTATTAATGACAGTTGCCAATTTAATATTATATATAAAAGTGTTCCCACTTGTTATCGTTGGAATAAAGTATTTAAGGCTTATTCTAGATTTCTTTGCATGCTTACAAATGATGAATGCATATTTATCTAAAATGACTTTTTAATTAACAAGAACATCTTGATTAAGCTGTAGCCATTATGCTATAAAAGTTAGGCTACTGATGTTTCATGAATTGCTATGATTAGAGACTAGCATAGACTTGGGTTCTGAAGGGAATATATTTAGACTCTGAATATATTTCAAGTACTTCCAGAGAAAAATATTACTTTTTCACACACTCCCATATTCAACCTGAATTAAAAGATCTCTACATATATTGTCCCAGAACTTGGAAGGCTGAAGGAGACGGATCACTTTAATAGGCTGGCCTTGAATAAATAATGAAGTTTACACTTCCTAATGATGCAGAGTGTGACTCTGTCTCAAAACCAAACCAACTGAGCAGAAGAAAACTACAGTATGAGTTCGAAACCAAGCCATTCATTTATTTTTTTAAGAGCTGCCAATGAGTCACAAATACTCCATAGCACCAGTTAGCAATATTACATAAGAAAGATACTATACATAGACAGAAAAAGTATAGGAAAACTTCCATGTTAGTAAACACACAATTAGAACATCCCAAGATGGCTGGTTAATGACTATGTAACAGCCTATTTGACTTCAAGCATGCTTTTTTAGGGTTTTTACAAAATCTGTTTCCTCTTCACTGTCTTCTTTTCTTTTCTAACACATACTGTTGATGCATCGAGGGTGGCACACTGTTATATCTTAATGTTACTGTTTCCTAGGAAACTGCATAGAAAGGGCCAAGAGTTGACTAAGTATTTTTGAGATTCAAAGGATCCACAGATTATTGTGGTGGCTCAACCATTAGAATTACATATTTGCACTGATATGTGATTAACAAGTTCAAGCCCTGAAAGGCACAGAAGAAAGCTGGGCGCCATCAAGCACATCTGTATCCCTGGTACTTCTAGTACAAGATGGGAGGTAGAAAAAGGATAATAATAATAAGAATAAGAAAGGATATTGAAGTTCTATCAAGGATCAAATAATTTAATCTACAAAAATCAAGTATCTATATATTTGTGGATCTATTCTTATCTTTAGGATTACATTGGATAAATAAAATATAAAATAGCAATAGTAATTAAAAGATTTTTGGGGTATCCTTCACAGACTGATACTCATACCGAAAGTGAAGGTATGGAATCGACTATTCTACACAAAAAGGATGAAAAAAAAACCCTCATAGCACTAGCCACAGATTTTAAATAAAACATAGCAAAAGGAGACTTTCAAGGAAGGTCATTACATGACAACATTGGGGCCATCTCAGCAACAGGAGAGAGTCACTCTAAATAGACACACACTGAAGATCATAGCATACTGGTATATAAAGCAAATGTTAAGAGCTCTGAAGGGAGAGATCAACTCCAATACATATTTGAGAACTTTAACATTCCACTTTTAGCAATGGGAAGATCATCCAGACAGAAAATTAAATGAAGAAACTGCAAAGCCAAATTGCACCGTAGAGTAAATGGGCCTCATAGACATTCACAGAACATTCTCCCTAACAGTAAGGATGTCTTCTCTGCATCTTTGCCAGAAGAGATCATGGAATGAAGCACAAAACAAAATGTAATTAACTTAAAGAACTCCCACTGAGTAGCAGTTCTGAACACAATGTAAATAAACTATAAATTAGTAATAAAAATATTAGAAGTATAAGAAACTTGGAAATTAACAATTTTGAGCAACCAATGGATCAATGAAGAAAGAGATAATCTTTTTTTAATTCTTAAAAGACATGTAAACAGAAAGCAGTGCATCAAAATATGGGTATCGTCAGGTAAGCTTCCTCCTATAGTAGTTGGAAACTAGCATAGAGACCCACAAGGAGATAATGTTCGGAAACTAAGAAATTTTCGAATGCTCAGTCCTAAATATGATATAATCAACAAATCACCTACTCTTCAGGCCTCATGAACTTTGCTAATGAAGAGGGAGAAATATTGTATGAGCCAGTGGAGCTAGAAGACACCAAGGAAAAAGTGTCTACTTTACGATATGACATGTACACACCTGAACTCACAGAGACTGTGGCAGCATGCTCAGGGTCTCCACACATCCAATCCAGATAGGGTCTCAGCACTGAGATGGTCCGTGGACATCAGGTTCCATTTCTAACCTAGAAGGCATCTCCAATTAACAATCACTTACAAAGAAGAAATATTTCCTCCGATGTAGTCTCCCTGGGTATATAAACTACACTTAAGAGCCCTAGCTCCAGCAGGAGATGGCCAATAGAAATCAGCTTAATGAAAAAAAAAGTTCCTATGGGATATATCAGAAACAAAAGCAAGGAGGAACATCTAAACAGAAGTAATGGGATGGAAGATGGCTCAGTGATTAAAATCACTGGCTACTCTTGCAGAGAAACAAAATTTGATTCCCAACATACATGTGGCAGCTCCCAACAATCTATAATTCCAGTTCCAGGGAATCTTAACACTTTTTTCTGACGTCCAAAGACTCTGTATGCACATACATATTTGCAGGGAAAAGCTCATACATACAAAACAATAAATATTTAAACGTGATATTAAAATAATGTTTTAAATGATGTGTTAATTTTTCTCAACTTGACACAATCTTATAATCATCTGAGGGGTGCCTCAGTTGCAAAAATGCTTCTGTCAGATATGATTTGACTGTAGGCAAGCTAGAAGAATGTTTTCTTTAACTGTTGATTAATGTTGGAAGGTCTAGTCCATTGTGGGTGATGCCATCTCTGGGCCAGTGGACCTAGTTTCTATAAGAAAGTAGGTTGAACAAACAATGAGAAACAAGTCAATAAGCAGCACCCCTAAGTCCTCTACATCAGCTCCTGTCTCCAGGTTTCTGCTCTGTTCAAATTCCTATCCTGACTTCCTTCAATGATAAAAAGTGAAGTGGAAGTATGATACAAATAAACCCTTCTCAGTTGCTTTGGATATCACAGCAGCAATAACCCTAACTCTGAAAAATAAACACTTGTCATCACTGCACATCATAGAACCAGAGAAATAAGAACTAAGTTCAAAATAAGCTAAAGGAAAGAAATAATTGAGACCAGAGAACAAATTAATTCTATAGAGAGAAAAATATCATTTCACAATTTACATAAAAGTACATGAAACCATATGTTGCTCATGAAGTAGTGTATGACTCTGGGGTTTTGAAATTTGCTTATTAATTAACAGAGAATGAATTTATTTTTTAGTTTCAGGGAAGACCATAGTATCATTTATCATGGACTGAGCA
>NW_026068011.1:3265538-3271486 GCF_014885135.2 Alexandromys fortis | reverse complement strand
CCAGTCAAGTCCCCCTCCCTCGTCAGCCCGAGGAGCAATCAGGGTTCCCTGCCCTGTGGGAAATATTAACCTTCATCAGGCAATGAAAGGAGACAGAGACAGAGACCCACATTGGAGCACCGGACATACTGGTTTTTGAAATTAGCGTCCTCATTGGTCTGGAGATTGTCAAATAATGTAGTTTCACAACTCACAAACATAGTCTTTTTTTTTTTTTAAATACAGTCTCTCGGAGTGGAATGCCAACCCTCTTGCTTATAGGCCAACTGCTGTACTGGCCAAACTATCGAGTCAAATCCAGACATAATATTTAAGATATATCTTTGGCTTACGATCTGCATGAGCACTAGGCATGAAGGACCAATATATCTTTTTTTTTTTCCTTGTAAAAATGAGAAATGAGAGCTAGTTTGATTCAAATACTTTTTTTGACAAAACCAAATAAAAGTAAAGTCTTCTTGCAAAACCATCAAGAAACTTTCTGGTAGATTGATTCCTACAACATATAAGCAGAGCCCGAGTCTATAACTGGCCTATAAAAACGTAAAGAATCGAGACAATCATTCTGTTCAATTGAGACCTTCACTGCTGTCCCTATGGGAACCTCCTAATTGATACCCATTCGAGTTAGTTTGGAATTGAGAGGGAGAAAACAGTAGCTATTTTAAAATAATGAGAAACTTTTCCTGCCTAATACACTAAACGGAACTTGTGCCATCGCCTCAAGTATTGTAATTCCCTCATGAACAAAATTGGCCCAAATAATTACCCAATGCTTGGAGCAACATAAATAAGAGTTCTCTAGTTCATACATTTACAATAAATGCTTCCATGTGTGGGGAAAGGGCAAAGAGGAGAATAAAATACATTTATAAGTTACTAGTTACAGGAAAAAGTTAATCAATGCTCAGCTTTAAAATTTAGCAAAATAATGAAGTTATTAAAGTTTCTGAAACTACTTAACCTACTTAACAGCTATTTTCCATAGCTAATGCCCACTAGATGCCTTTTCGTGTTTCTGTCTCACAGGGTTTGCAATGAGAGGACTATTAGCCCAAGTATTAGCTATCAATTAAGTCACTACCCAGTTAAGGCATGCACTACTTCAGAAGTGTTTGCACACAACCTGGGGACTTATGAATGTCTTAAAGACTTAAATGAGCACTCTCTCTGGGTCTTTCTGTATTTTATTATTTGAGATGGAGACTGGACTTACATGGTGTGTCTTAAACTTGTCATTTGCAGTTTGGAGTTATCTCAGGACAATTATTAAAAGAAGATGTGTCATTCTTAGCTAGCCATATATAAAATAATCAGAGCTAAATATGAACCTCCAACCTGGCAGAATACTTAAACACTTTATCATTTATTTATTTGTGTTCACTTCTTTAGAAAGAAGAGACATATATCCATTCCCTTTTCATGGTTCTTGAAGATAAGAATGGATAGATGGAAAAGATGGAATAGAGAATAAATTGGATTTTGTTCTGTTTTATAATTTTTGTTTGTTCTCTTCAATGCCATATCACAGTGCTCTGTGGAAGAAAAAGAATAATATTTGTAGGTTTGTTTCCAAGAAAAGTGATAAAAAGAGAAAGAAAGACAGTATCCTAAAGATGCAGAGAAATGGAACTAATGGAACCAGCAGAATCCTCTCTGCTATTGTTCATCTAACCACAGAAGCATAGTTGTATGTTGTGGGAAGACCAGTGGATGTGGATCTATAGACTCTAAATAACATCATGCCTTATGACAAGAAGCTTTGTGATTGAGGCCAGGTTAACTTTGCTGTGGGACACTTGTCCTGAGAAGACAAGAATTGGTATTAGTTCTGGAACTAATATTAAAGCCAAGTAATGGCAGCACCAACTTGGTGAATTGATGTTTATACTGAGATTACTTACAAAAATATGGGTGAGGAGTCACTGACTAGAACATAAATGACTCAAAAAATATTACTGAAAGCCGACACAAGATAGATGATGGTTCACAAAAGCTGGAGCTAGAAATCACTGCATTATATGAAGGCATATTGTCACATAAGACAGTCTCTTCTAGATAAGTTGACTGGTCAGATGAGCTCTTTGGCCACCCATACACCTTATATAATCTTGATGAAGGAGGAGAGACTTTGTGAATCAGTTCAGTTTTAGGGACTTCCTGAGATTTCTGAGTTGTTTATTTCCTGAGTCTTAATAAACCTCCACATATAAATTTTTCCCTCTTATGGAACTTCCCTCCAGGACAAAATCAACTCTGAAGAAATGAAGATTGCTACACAATAAGGTTTTACACAAAGGAGAATCCCCCAGTGTGTATTTATACTGTTAATGAAAGATGATGTCCTCAGTGCAACCAAGAACTTTCCTCTATGGGAACCTCCATCTTACCTATTATCATCTCCAAGATAAGCCTAACTGCCTGAATCCCACGATTTGTCCACGGCTCTGAACACAGTATTATACAGAAAGAAGAGTTCTTTGGATATGCAGTAAAGGCTGGACTATCATGCCTGTCACCACTCATTTAGCAAATATTTGGGGATATTTTTCATGTTTCAGGTACTCTGGCATAATGTGGTAATAAAACATAGGCAAGACAGTGTTGCCGCTGTAAGCACTGCTTCACAAGCAGTAATAATTATAGCTTGCAAGTACAGTGTCAAAATAGAAGTTAGAGAAAAGAGCTATGGAAGATTTTCCTGAAACATTGTAGAGGAAAGATTATTTGAATCCTTTCTGGAAAGTCAGAAAAAGAGAAACTTTAGATCATAACATGTTTTAGTTGGGCTTTGAGGGTATAAAACTACATATTAGAACAGAACCAGCATCACTCAGCATCCAGTGGGCATGATTTTCAAGTTGTAATTGAATGATCATGCTTGGGGAAGTTTAAATAGTCTAACTGAACAAAGGCTGGAGGAAAAGAAATTAAGAGAGGTCTCTACTTAGATTTATCTTTTGAGAATAATGTAGTTATAAAATCATTTAAAAGATGAGGCTGTCATGACAAGGATTTTTTATCAGTGAGATGAATCCAGTGTTTGTAGGACAGATTATATAGTTGATATATTATACATCTGTGACATACATGATCCTGGAAAGGTGACCAGTGGCCAAGGGAGCTTGTTACTCTTCCAAAGTACTAGAGTTTGCTTACCAATACAAACCACATCCAGTGGCCTAAAACCACATACAAATCCAGCTTTAGGGAATCTTATTCCCTTTTCAGTAATCGACATGCATGTGTGTGTACACACAAATTAAAAGTAAGATAAGTCTTTAGAAAATATGAGATATATCTGATCTCAGGGAGATCCAAAAAAAGCATAGACAGATATGTGGGCAAAACAAGCTTAGAGACATATTTAGGGGCAGATTATTAATTAGTGTGGCCATCAGAGCCATGTAGTAAGGGGAAAATAGGTAAACTGATCACATAAGTTTCACTGGCTGAAAAATCCGAGCAGAAGTTAATGTCGAGCTGCATTTGTCTTGTATCTTTAAACTCATATCCACTCTCTCAGATTTTTTCACTTGTGTTTTTCTAGCATACTGTTCATTTGTAAATGAGCAATTGCTTAAATGCTTACTCTCTACAGTGTCTGCTCAAGGGGAATATTAATAAAATAATAAGAAGGGTACTGTCTCAGCAACTGTTTCCTTTCAGTGGTCACTTTGGGCTGACAAGATCATGAAAAGGCCAACCTTCTGGAGTGGCCTCTCATGGCTCTTCTGGGTTGGACTTGTATTTCTTTATTTATGTCCTTGATTCAAGCGGTACCATCTCATGTTTTCTACAACATAAACCATAGATTATAGTAATCCCATAATAAAAATATTCTTAGTAAATAAAATGCATGTAAACATTATATCCTGCGATTTATCGGTTTCTTACTTGAATCTAGGATCAAGATTGAGTTAAAGTTATATATATATATATACACACACACACAGACACCTTTTCAAGATGTATGTCTGCAAAAGGTAACCAAAGGAAATGATTATAAGTTGAAAACAGTAGAACACGGAAAGAAAAATATGATGATTTCCATGGAGCTGAGAAGACCTCCTGTCCTTGAAATACTGATTTTAGAGCAAAGGTATCATCTACTTACTAAGCTTTCACAAAGCCTTTATTTTCAAAGATTTTCATCTCTCATTTTATCCTGCTTCGATAACTGTGTGCGGGAAAGGACATAAAATTCTGAACCTTGGTTTTGGACACAGGATACAAGGAATGATTGTAGCTTCACTACCTCCAATTTCTAAACTGAATTTAAAAAGTCACTGTATGTCTTGGCTTGGAATTACTGGGAAACTGGGAAATGACACCAAGAGATCATCTATAGGACATCCTAAAAGAAACAGGGGTAGAATTATTTAGCCATCGAGTCACTCAAAAAAAATGAATAAGAGCTGAGGGAACAGCAGGTATGATGGATAGATACTAACAAACATAACTGTTTAATCATTTGTTGCAGTATTATCAGAATGTCTCTGCTATGTAGCAGCTACCTCCTTGCAGAAACATTTTAGCCTTGAAGTAAGTTCATCATGTCTAAGAAAGCTCTAAAAGAAAGGTCTTTAAGACTCAGGAAATCAACACAGAAAAGTTTCAGAAAGTCCTGAAACTTATCAAATACACCGGACCCTTCCAAAGTTTATGTAATCTCTAAGCAATAAGGACTGCTGTGGAGAAAAACTCCTCAACTTTTGATCTGCCTTTGAATTGTGTAGAGGGCTCCAGAGTTCCAGTTTTCCTGATATATTACCTGCATTGAGGTATGCTTTCAAGGATGCAGCTGTCTTTGAGATATCCATGTTTCTGTAACCATTCATCTATACTTCTGTAAGTAACTCCAATAAACTAATTGGTTCCCTCAGTTGGTCTTGGTATAATTATTGCTCTACTCTGTCAATTCTCTATATATGTTGAGAAGACTTTGGTTAAAATAGCTTTAGAAATAGTGTCATAATACAGTGCGAAGCTGCAATGAACAACACATTGCACCATGCTTCTCAAAATTCAGTCATTTGTTTTAGGTGCTTCTTTTTTCCTGCCATTAGAAACAGTCGAGACTTTTTTTTTTTTAACAGAACATGTTACAGCACTTTGAAACATTCATTTATCTAATGAATGATTTAAATAGTACACACTATGAGTTCAGGTGGAGGACAAGATCACTATATAGAGAGGTATGTGCCAATGACTTCTGCATACAACAAATGCAGTGAAAAATTGGTTGAGCCCGAGTAATTCCTTCCCTAAATTCTTATATGAAGACCATCAATGTTTTATGACATCTTTTGGTTAAAAGGTTGGCTCAGGTCATTTTGTATAGAATGTGAAAATTACCAACACCTTAAACACCCATTCACAACTCCATTAATTACTGAAAAGTGCAAGGTGCTAAGCACAGTGTAAGATACAGTACAGCTCCTTGAGAGATACAGTGTTTTCATTTTGCCTATTTTTCTAAAATTTTCAAAATTACTGTAATACAAACAGAAATAGCTACAGGGTTAAGTTAGGGAGGTATTAACAGGATGATAGCAAAAATACACAGATCTTTGGAATATGAATAAGGTAGTTCCAAACTACTTCAAAAAGAAAAAAACAAAACTAAGTTAGCATCCCAGAACAATGAAAAAATATAATGAAATTCAGTACAGATTGAGTTTTGATGGTATATTCTACATCCAGTTATTTCTTTTTTGGCAAATCATGGGCAGAAAACTGAAACAGACAGAAAAATAAGAATCTAAATGAAAGAGCTGGACATAATCCCACACAACCAAAGCTCTCCACTATATTTACATCCTTTAGGTTTTTAGATAAATTGTTCAGTCTATTTCATGTCAATATCAGGAACTCCCTGATCTCTCCTCTCTCTCTCTCTCTCTCTCTCTCTCTCTCTCTCTCTCTCTCTCTCTCTCTCCCCCTCC
>NW_026068011.1:3254034-3263079 GCF_014885135.2 Alexandromys fortis | reverse complement strand
AAATGGGAGGCTGGGAGGAGGCAGAAACTTTGTTTTTCTCAATAAAAAATTAAAAAAAAGAAATAAAAAAGGGATATAATACAGATTTCTTGGATCCAGAGTTTGATTGTGTCCTAGTTACTCTATCTTCTCCCCACTCTCCTACTGAAATTATAATACATAAAGAATGTAACATTCAGAAATATTTTTGTCCCACAAATAGAGCAAAAAATAAAAGACCTATATAGAAAAGGATTTGAGTTAATTTAAAATAAATTGAGACTTAGTCACTTAATAAAAATGAACCCAGCAAAAATTGTAACATATTTAACTAATGATAAAATTTCCCCACTATGGATGGACAATAAACATTTACTAAGAGCTTACAATAACTTCTTTTTGGAGATATTAACAACAAATATCCCCCAAACAAAATATTTCAATTTATGTTAAAAAAGAATTGGTGTCCTCCCTCACATTGTATGGAAAAAATATTATCTGGACCCCCTACATTTTATATTGATTCAAATAAATCAGAGAAGGCAGGATATAAATAAAAAAAACCTAAGTAAAGTGGCTCAAAGTCCTTATGATTCTGTTTAAAAGTCAGAACTACATGCTATTCTCATGGTATTATTAGATTTTTCAAAAACCCTTAATATGGTTACTGACTCGGAATATACAGAACAAGTTGTTTTACATATTAAAACCACTGAACTTATATTTGATGATTCAGAATTAACTTTCTTATTCATACAATTACAGGAAATACTTAGGAATAAAAATCATCCCCCATATGTATTATACAAATCAAATCCCATACAGGTCTAGCAGGCTCTCTAGTACAAAATAATGATAAAATTCATCAGCTATTGTTCAGAAATGTTCTGGTGGCCTCAGAATTTCATAAGAAATTGCATATTAATAGCCAAGGTTTAAAAAGGGATTTTTCTATCATTTGTCAACAAGCCAAGTGAATTATAAGAAAATGTCCTACTTGTTTTTTGAATAACAGAACTCTACTACCAGCATGGATTAACTCAACGAGTACTCAAAAAATAAAACTTGGCAAATGGATGTGTTTCATTTTATAGAGTTTGGAAAATTAAAATTTTAACATCATACCATGGATACATATTCAGTATTTCAATGGACAACTACCTTGAGTTCTGAAAAGGCTGATTCTGTAGTTACATATCTATTAAAAGTTATGGCCATCATGGTAATACCTGTACAAATTAAGACTGACAATTCTCTAGCATATGTCCCAAGTAAAATGAAAAAGTTTCTTGCATATTATCGCAAAAAGCATATTACAAGTATACACAATCCAACAAGACAAGGGAATTACAGAAAGATCTAACTGCATATTAAAAGAAAAGCTTGATAAGTAGAAAATGGTAATAATTACCATTAAAGATAGATTGCACAACGCTTTATTAGCTTCAAATTTTCTAAATGCTAATGAGAAATAAAAAACAGTTATAGGAAAATATTTGATAATACTTTGAATGAGCTAAGTGCAGAGAGATTTTTGATTCTGGGGACTGCTAAGCCAAAGCAACTTATATGTTAAAAAGTATTTTGACTGTAAAATTTGGGTCTAAGGATACTTTGCTCTGGAAAAGAGGTTCTACTTCTGTTTTCACAGAGGATGAGAACATGTGAATTCTTTCCAGACCAATGTGGTTTAAATGACCAAGACCTGCTTGAAAGGTTGCTATCAACCCCAAAATTACTTTACCCAACAAAAAGCAGGAAGCAGTTTGGAGAGAACTATGCCCAAATTCTCAAATATTGTTTATGAATGTTTGTTTACATTTAAAGAGGGTTATGCTATAGAGATGGATACTTTGCATTGGTTTGGATCTTGGTCTGTTGATACAAATTTAAGGTCAATTTTGTTATATGTCTTTATGTCTATTTCTGCTCTGGATTAAGGTTTTATGTTTGTGCACTCATTTAAAATGTAGTATATAATTAGAAAATACAGATTAATAGTCATAGTTAATCCTATAGTCATATTAGCTAGGTTTTATAGATATATCAAGACGTATTGAAGTTAGATAGGTAATCTTCAAACCTTTCAAAGACCTACAGAATATGGCATTTAAAATGTTTTAAGAATTTAGGACTTACAGTGAAAAAAATATCTTTGAACTAAGCCAGTCGGAATATTTTAAAGATGTGTTAACCTCAGAAAAGAAACCAGGATATGATTTATAGTAGGGAAGAAAAAACTATGAATACTGTAAAAATTGATAAAGATTCGATATGAACAGGAGAGACCTCTTGATTAGGAGAGGTGAATGTTTATCTACTGACATGTTAACTCAACATGATAGAAGGAAAAACACACCAAAATTAAGTTTAGGGCAAGGTTCTGTTTTTGTCTTTCCAGGAATCAAAACACCCGTCTTCTCACCAGTAATGGAGAAGTGTTTCCCTCACTCTATATCCTTTCCTATTTAAACTGTTATAAAAGTTTTTGATCTTGGCCATTCTGGTGGGTGTAAGATGGTATCTCAGTGTTATTTTGATTTGCATTTCTCTGATGACTAATTATGTTGAGTACTTCCTTAAGTATCTTTAAGCTTTTGAGTTTCCTCTGTTGAGAATTCTCTGGTTATATCTGTACCTCATTTTTAAAATTGGATGATCTGGCCTTTTGATATCTAATTTCTTGAGTTCTTTGTGTAATTTAGAGATCAGTCTTCTGTCAGATCTGGGGTTGGTGAAGATATTATTCCATTCTGTAGGTTGCAGTTTTGCCTTGTTGACCATTTTCATTGTTTTATAGGAGTTTCTCAATTTCACAAAGTACCTTTTATTAGTTGTTGCTTTCTGTGTCTGTGCTACTCAATTGCTGGTGGGAATGCAAACTTTTATTGCTGCTTTAGAAATCAGTTTGGTGGTTTCTCAGAAAATAAGTAATCAATCTACCTCAAGAAACAATACCACCTTGGGGAACATACCCAAAAGAGAAACAATCACACCACAAGGACATTTACTCGACTATGTTCAAAGCAGCATTATTCATAATAGTCAGAACCTGGAAACAACTTATATGCTACTCAGTTGAAAGATGGATAAAGAAAATGTGGTACATTTACACATTTACATTGAGGGATATTGCTCAGTGGTAAAAAACAATGACATCTAGAAATTTTGCAAGCAAATGGACAGAACTATAAATAAAAACATCCTAAGTGAGGTAACCCAGACCCAGAAAGACAAATATAATATGTACTCACTCATAAGTAGATAATAGACATAAATCAAAGGACAACCGGCCTACAGGCCACAACCCCATAGAACCTAGGCAACAAAGATGACCCCAGGAGAGACATACATGGATCATCTAAGAAGCAGTTAAAAGGCAAGTTCTCCTGAGTAAATTAGGAGTAGGGAGTGTAGAGGAGAAGATGAAAAGAGAGAGGGGAGGAGGGAAGATGAGTAGAGGAAAATCTATAGCATATGCTTATCCAAACAATAAAAAATGAGAAGTGTCAGCAGAGGTTTCTGTTCTCCTGGTTCCACAGATGTTCAGTCCCAAAGAAACACACAGAGGCTTTCATTAATTGTAAACTGATTGGCCTATTAGCTTAAGCTTCTTATTAACTCTTATATCTTATAATAACCCATAGTTCTTGTTTGTGTTAGCTTTTTCAGTGAAGCATTCTCATCTTGCTTCCTCTGTATCTGGGTGATGACTGCATAATGAGCCTTTCCTCTTCCCAGAATTATCCTGTTCTAGTCACCCCACCTATACTTCCTGCCTGCTACTGGCCAATAAGCATTTTATTAAACCAATAAAAGTGACAAATCTTTACAGGGTACAATATCATTGGTCCCATAGGATATAAAAAAATCCATCTTGATCAATTGAAAAACCTTTTGTTGAAATAAGAGCGGCGGGGCTGCATCCCTAGCACCCCGGCCGCCTGCTAGCTCATGCCCGAAATAACAACACACAAACTGTATTCATTTAAACACTGCTTGGCCCATTTCTATCTAGCCTCTTCTCAGCTAACTCTCACACCTGGACTAGCCCATTTCTAGTAATGTGTGTAAGCACCCCAAGGTACGCTTACGGGGAAGATTCTAGCCTACATCCATCCTGGGTTGGAGCTGCCTGGGAGAGCAGAGCCTGGCGTCTCTGCTCCAGAGAGCAGACCTGTTGAGTCTCTCCGGGAGCAGAGCAGAGTCTGAGTTCACTTCCTCTTCCTCCCAGCATCCTCTTCTGTTTCCTCCACCCACCTATGTTCTAACCAATAACATGGGCCAAGCCAGTTTCTTTATTAGCCAAACCTTCCTCCATCAACCTTTCGACAAATAAGCATCAAGGAAGAAGGAAAAACTATCTGAAAAAATTATTTTAAAAAAAGGAGTAATCTTGCCTAATTTATAACATACTTTCAGTAGGGTAAGTTTTCATAAACCTTTGGAAATATTTATTTTTGATGATCTCTACATTCATGTTAAACAGATGGTCTTCATGTAGCCCTGACTCAATAAAAACTAAAGCTGACTTTAGAGTGTGCCTCTTTCTTTCTCTCAACTTGAACATGTTTGTTAAAAGAAAATTCAAAGTCTCGGTCTCAGAGACATCTTGTATGGGACAGGAAAAAACCCTCAGATCTATGGAATATGATATTGTCACTAGCCTTATTACTCTTGAACTTATATTGACTCTTTAAAAATCTTTTTAGTTATATCTCAGAATTTAACCTTTCTTGTTTGATGGTGATAATATTGTAAGTCCTAACCAATTCTCACCTTAAGCTTCATGTAGATTCTTGTACATGACTTTAGGATTGACTTTAAACACATATTTAGAAATAAAGCCTGAATATCCCCTATGTATTTAATAGGTCATGATCCTTTAACCTCCCTAGTGTTTATAGCATATGACATTTAATATGTTTATATTTTCTACAATGAAAGAAAACTTTCCAAAGGCAATCGCTGAAGTTTTCAAAATGATAATGTGGCCCTACAATGTCAATTCTACCTGAATGGTATTAATGTCATTAAATTGGTAAACATACCCAAAAATCAGTTTTAGACTACAAAGTGCTCAGTATAGTTCCAAGGTGGCTAGCTGAGATGGTCCACCATCATAAACTTTCTAGTCAGAACTTCGTATAATCTCTAACTTTCCCATAGTCAGATACTAGGAACAAATGATACAGCTTGTTTTCCTAAGACTTGACTATTGTTTCTGTTTCTTCAGGGTCTTCTAAAGATGGTGTTATACCCCAGACAGCACGAAGCAATTTAAGACTATGACATCTGTTGTGGGATAGTGCACTTGTACACTGTAAAGGTTTGTCACTTGGATTGGTTTAATAAAACACTGATTGGCCAATAGCTGGACAGTGAATATAGGGAGGGCAACATAATTAGTAGAATTCTGGGAAAAGGAAAAATAGAGATGCAATCACAAGCCAAACACAGAGGGAACAAAATGATAATTCCTTACTAAGAAGAGGTATCAAGCCATATGGCTAAACATAGATAAGAATTATGAGCTCATTTAAGTTGCAAGAACTAGTCAATAATATGCCTGAGCTAATAGGTGCAAAAGTTTATAATTAATATAAGCCTCTTTGTGTTTCTTTGAACTGAACATCTGCAAGACCAGGTGAGACAGAAACTGTCATCTATAAATGGCACCCAAACATTTGGCAGGAATGTTCACATAAAGCCTGAGAAATCTACAAAAAAATTTAAAAAGTGAAATTCTAGATAGACAACAGAGTAAAGCACAACTTCTTGGTGACCATATTTTCTCCAGCAGGTTCTGTTTTTTAGAGGAAAGCAATTGCACTGCTCCTGTAAGGGAGGTTTCCTGTCTCACCATAGTGGCCAAAGCCTCATAGACCTCTTAAGAAGCTCTGCCATCAAACATTTAAAAGGGGTTTATGAGGAGGAATCATCAGGCTTCTTGGTGGTAGTGTGGGCCTTGAAACTCCACAGTGTTGTGGTAATAAATCTGACTCCTGCCAGTACCTCCACAATGAAGCTAGACTCTCAAAATGCTAAGAAATGGGGTAGAGTCATCTTTCAACACTGCCGTTTTAATCCAAGCCATGCAATTTAGCAGATTAAAGACTCCTGTGGTCAAAAAAAGATAAAGATGCACAATAAAGACATATTCACAAAAACAAAATGTCTCTAAATTGTTTACAGTGTGTTTAAAATTATATGTTGAATTCAAAGAGAAAAGAAAAAGGATAAAGTCCTTAAAAATGAAATAGATTGGATAGGCATAGTGGTGCATGCCTTTAATCCCAGCACTTGGGAGTCAGAGGCAGGCAGATGCCTATGAAATCTGTCTGGTGTACAGAGAGAGTTCCAGATCAATCAAATATATATGGAGAAACCCTGTCTCAACAAAACTAAAAATTAAAAAGTAAGAGTAAAAAAAGAGAGTAAGGAAAAAGCCATGTAAAGATGGAAAATACATAAAGAGTCTAGATACTACATGTTATTGTGTTGTCTGTGAATTGTTTGACTGCTGAAAAAAGAACATCAGCTGCTAAGAGACATTTGATTAAAAGTGTTGTTGAATTAATTCAACCTATTTATTTTAAAAATTACTTGACTTCAAAATTTAAGTCAAGGACATATTACTTTGGAGAAGAAGTTTGCTTTTGTTTCCATATGAAAGAGAGATCATGGAATTATTCTTAATTAAGAAAAATAAAGTTTATTCAAGGAAGACCCCCTGACAAATATCCAATGAAAGCAGATGGCCCAGATGAGTCAACATTTCAGAACTCTGTTATAGTTTCCTCTGAATTCTATATTAAGAATAGCTTCAAGACTGTTGACTAAGATGATGTAAATTTTCTTTAGCTCCCCATAATATTATCAGAGATTCCAATCAGCAGGAAGTAGCCAAGAAAACTGTGGCCCCATTCCCAAAAAACTGAATTATATATACTTATCTTTGTTTAGTGTGTTGGGTATAAGTTATTATGGCTAATAATCAGAAATAAAGTTAAACAAAAGAGATTAGACTCAAGGTCTTGTTTTGAAAAAAAATAAGGGGAATGCTGTGGGCTAATGCTCTTGTACAGTGTAAAGATTTTTCACTTGTATTGTTTTAATAAAATGCTTATTGATCAATAGCCAGGCAGTAATATTAGGAGAATTCTGGGGAGAAGAAAGGGCAGAGACGTAATTTCCAGCCAGATGCAAAGGAAGCAAGATGAGATTACCTTTCTGAGAAAAGGTACCAAACCACATGGTTAAACATAGATAGGAATTATGGGTTAATTTAAGTTGCAAGAGTTAGTTAATAATGAGCCTGAGTTAATAGGTCAAAGAGTTTACAATTAATAAAAAATTCCATGTTACTTTGGAACTGAATGACTGCAGGATAAGGAGAGACAGAAACTTCTCTCATAGACATTCTCTTTCTCAATAGGTGGGATGAATGGTGTTTTAGGCTTTCACAGAGTTATGGATATTTTTCATCTAATAAGGGGGTTGGTTCCAAGTTGTTTTAAGGCACAATGCTTAACAAAATGTATTAGATTCAGGGATCTCACTCAGAAAAGAGAAAGGATAATATATATGATATGATAGAAGATAGATTATTAAATCTACTTTCAAATTAAAAAAGCAACTATTTTAAATAATTTACAATGGTATGTATACTTACATATTAATACAAGTATAAGGTTATTTTTGTTATAGTGTATATATGTTTTAACTTCTGCTTAAGATACTTTTGTTTATTGATATAAATTTAAAGGTCTTTTCATTGTGTTGTATATGTTTCTACTTCTATTTAAGATATATTGGATATTGTTACAAATTTGAGGTTATTGTCCTACTATTCATCTGTTTCCATTTTTGCTTAAGGTATTACCTATAGTTTGTACATATACTTATTCATTTATGCAATGTGAAGTTTTAGTGCTTCAAAGCTCTAAAGGATAATAAAGAAAAACAGGTTAATAGTCACCCACAATTATCAAACTTATAGTCATTTTAGTTAGGTTTTCTAGGTATACAGAGATATATTTCAATATGTTTATAATTTTCAAACACTTCAAAGACTGACAAAATAAGGCATTTAAAATATTTTAATAACTTAGACTTCTTGACATGTTTCTGGCAGTACTGATATACTTCTAAAGAGGATGATGGACACCAAATATACTGTATATGGAAGTTGCTTTCTTTGTGGCAAAAGCTGGCCTTTCCAACAAGAAAATGTCCTTGCCTCATCTGCTGACACTACACTGTTTTAACTATACAAGCAGGATACAAAGGAAGGCTACTGCCAAAATTTGCCAAGACAGAGTAGGATAGTCCTTCAAAATTTCTGAAATTTCTGCTTCTGAAAAAGGTCTATCAGACATTCTAGACCTATAAGCCAAATATAGATGCATCAATTTTGTAGAGGAACATTGGTTGACAATTCAGGCAGCCAGCTTTTTTTTTTTTTTGTCATTTCTTACATTTTTTGAAGTTGTTTGCTAATACTGCTTTCTTACTCAGTTAACATTATTTTCCTTCTCATATTTGTGATGGTGTCAAAGACTAGACAGTTACAATTGCAATTCTTCTAAATCTTGGCAAAAGACATATTAGGTACAAAACTTAGGACTCTTTAGAACAGCTATTGGAATAATCTTTATAATTATGAAAATTACTTATGGTCTGCATAATTAGAATGCATTTCTTACTTAATACTTGCTCTTGTATGTTGTTCAGTTTTTGTTAAGGGTATTACCTTTCCTTTCTATGGGGACAATACTTGATAATAATTTTTATCGTGTATAGTTTTACTATGTTAAGGTTAGAACCTTTTCTTCTTTTTTTTTAATATAATTTTTTATTGAAAAAAAAAAGATTTCTGCCTCCTCCCCGCCTCCCATTTCCCTCCCCGTCTCCCTTTTCCCCCTCCTCCCTCTCCTCTCCCCCTCCCCCCACTCCTCTCCCCCTCCCTCTCCAGTCTGAGGGGCAGTCAGGGTTCCCTGCCCTGTGGAAAGTCCAAAGTCCTCCCCGCTCCATCCTGGTCTAGGAAGGTGGACATCCAAACTG
>NW_026068011.1:3223369-3253206 GCF_014885135.2 Alexandromys fortis | reverse complement strand
AGAAAAATTATCCATTATGATCAAGTAGGCTTTATCCCAGAGATGCAGGGCTGGTTCAACATACGAAAATCTATTAACGTAATCCACCATATAAATAAACTGAAAGAAAAAAACATATGATCATTTCATTAGATGCTGAACCTTTTCTTCTTAATTAGACAAAAAGGGGGGAAGTGCTACAGGAATTCTCTCACTGGTCTTCTAGTCAATTGAAAGGAGCATTTTTTTCTAAGAGTCAGGGTTTTCGCTGGGTATGGACATAGAAAGAAAAGTTGGGTTCAAGGGTATAAGGCCTTTTCAAATGAGGAATAAGCTTGTGTCTTTGTTCAGATTCTTCATTGTGTCTTGTGATATTTGTGCATGGATTTTGCGTTATAATAAACAGTAAAGTATACTTTCACATCCTTTATTGCAAGACAACAATGTTTATTATTAAAATAGTGACTTCAACAAAGTGTTTCTGCCTTCCAATTCCCCATTAAACAAAAATCACTTCATTGTGTTGTGAAAATTGGTTCATTCAATGACATCTCTACTTGTATTTTTCTTGCATTAGAGGTTGGATAGCTAAAGGATTACAGCACAGCTTCTTTATGTTACACAAATTCTAACCATGAGGATCACAATCTAAAACTCAGGCAGAAGATTCTGAGAAAGCAAAGGGATGGTCACACCAAGGAGACTGATTGGGGGAGTCACAATATTATAACAGAAGGGAAGTTTTGGTAAAAATAACTTATTTTGTTAAAAACCTTCTCTCTTTTAAAATTTCTACATTGTCATTGTATATTACATTGTTTTACATAAGGTCATTTTCACATAAATACATCAGTCATACATTGAGCACAATCCCCCTATTCCCACCTACTTCCCATTCTTACCCCATCAATCCATTCTGTTCACATCTACTCTCATATCCCATATAAATATATGACTTTATATCTTCACAGAGAAAAGACATATGATATTTTCATACTAAGAATGTTGTGACACAATGTGATTTTCTCTACTTATATCTACTTTACTAAAATGTAGCCATATAAATATGTATGTGTATTTAGTATATATTTTAATCATTTTATTTATTCATGTATATGTATAGTTGTCTGTGTGAGTATATAACATGTGTATGGGTGCCAGGAGAATTCAGAAGAAGTATCAAATTCTCTGTAACTGAATTTATAGGCAGGCAATCATGAGTCACTCAAAATAAATGCTGGTAATTTCACTTAAGTCTCTTAGAAAGCAACACGTGTTCTTAACTGAGCCATCTATCCCCTTTCATAACTACATTCCTTATAGTTGAGATCTGTTACAAATATATACCACATCTTTTCTATCCTTTCCTGTTCTGGGACATCTAGGTTGGTTCCATAACTTAGATGTTGTAAATATTATAGGAGCAATCAGCTTGCAAATATATTTGTAAAATATTGATTTGGAGGCCTTTAGGTAATTGGCATGCAATGATATAGCTGGTTCATAAGGAAAATCTACTTGTAGTTTTGGAAAAACACATTGTACAAATTTCCATCATGGCTGGACATATTTATGTTTCCACCATCAGTGGATCCTCTAAAGACATTTTCTCTTCTAGGATGTTGACTTTCATTTCTCTGGTACGTAGACTACTTGAGATTTTGTAAGATTTCATACAATTTTGTAAGATTTTATATGAAATATTTTGACTAATATAAGTATTATGGATGGAGTTCTATAACTAAGATCCTTGAAAGGTGAAATGAGTGCTTCTATGAATGATGTGGGGGGATATGACAAAAAATGAAGCTGGGATTGTTTTGTTGACCTGTTTGGGTTGAAAATGTAGTAGTTGATTTGGGCATAGAAACTGGAACAGTAATTGTATGGGATACCCTATGATGAAAGACCTACTGTATTATCAACTTTGAGGAAGATGTATCTCCTAAAAGCCCAAGGCGTTTTGTAGCTCTACTGGCAGTTACAAGGACTGTAAGAGCAGAGAACAATGAGGCGTTGCTTTCAATTGCATAGGGAAAGCATAAAGAATTTAAAAACTCTCTTTTGAAAAGGTCATCCACATTCAAATCTTATATAAAAACTCAATTTCTGCAAGAACTCTTAGAGTCTTACTTAGATGGAGTGTGACTTATTATTTCACTTCATAGTGAGAGTAATTGATACTTAGTGACTCTATACTTTGAATAAAGATATTGTCTGGGATGGCAATATACAATATGATTCTCTGTTGTGATGCTGGGCTGTGTCATAAGCTGCAGTTCATAAGGTGCCACATAAAAATCATCGGTGCTCTAGAATAAGGTGTGTTGCTGAACTGCAGTCTTCTGAAGGTTATGTGAACTAAATGTAGTTTGAGTTGTTATATTTTCATATATTGCTGGATATATCTGTGTCCCAAGTAAGGAAACATCTTCTTTTTCAACAGATAAACACTTAGCTGCCACCCACCCCCTAGTTATTGAGCTGAAATATTTTCAGGTCTTATAACTAATTATTTTGGCTAGTGATGATCTATTTCTTTCACATTGCTACCACCTGTATTACTATATACTTATCCTTTTTTGAATTAAAACAAACAAACAAGCAAGAAAAGTGATAAAAAAGATAATGAATTCAAGTTCAGAGGGAGAGATTCCTTTGCTAATTCACATTGTCAAATGCCCAGAATTCAGTTTATTGAAAACTAAACCTAAGACTGACTTAAGTGATAATGAAATATCAGAGTTTCTTAGCTTTGCAAAAAAAATGACATGATGATTAAAACATTAAGAAATTTGGGATTGGAGAGATGTCTCAGTGTTCACAGGCATTGATTGCTCTTGCAGAGGAGCAATCTGGGGTTGTGTCCCAGCACCCATATGGCAATACACAACTGCCTGTAAGTTCAGTCCCAGGAAATCCAACACTCTCTTCTGGCCTCTGAAGGCAGCAATCACACATGCAGTGAACAGACAAATATGTAGGCAAAACACCTATATTTTATTTATGAGATGTGGTTGAGCCGTGGTTTCATACTGTCTAATTTATGGTTCTTTTGATAGCTGGGTTCTTTTGGTATGCTGCTCAGTGGATGAAATAGTCCAGTGAATGCTTTCTGACCATGCTTTATAAAATATAAAGCAGGATAATTTCCTTTGTTTAGTGGAGTTTCTCTAAATATTGTCTTCTGAGCTTCTCTTCTTCATTCTCTCCATGATGTCTTTCTCCTACTTTTATTTGAAGCGCTATCCTGTAACTCTAATCTAATTGGTCTTAATAAAAACCCAGAATCAGATAAAAGGGGGTAAAAGCTGAAAGATCAGAGAAGCAGAGCATCCATCCAGTAATTCTCATCTAATGAAATCCTCAGACAAAAGTAGAGATCCTATTCCTGTGAAAATCAGATTGAATTTCTTGAGCTCTTGTCTCCTCCTGCCTTATCTATCATCTATCTATCTATCTATCTATCTATCTATCTATCTATCTATCTATCTATCTTCTATCTTCTATCTTCTATCATCTATCATCTATATAGATATAGATACAGATACAGATATAGATATATGTCTAGCCATATCACTCTAATCTCCACTTTCCTAGTGCTGAGATTAAAGGTGAGAGCACTACCTCTTGTCTCTCTTTCTCTTTTAGACTTAATCTCACGTAGCTCAAGGGGCTTTGAACTCACATATATCTGTCTGTTTCTGTCTCCCTAATGCTAGGATTAAAGGTGTGTGCCACCACTGCTTGGTCTTTATGGCTAACTAGTGTGGCTCACTCTGTACTCTGATCTTCAGGCAAGCTTGATTTGTTAAAGCACAAAGTATCACCACACTATCCCTTATTGAATGTCCTTCCCACATTTCAAAAGAAAACCAATCTTTCCCTTTAAGGTCCATTTCATTTTGTCATGAGTAATAATAGTCTTCAGCTTCAAAACCCAGGCATGACTTTCATTTTTACAGGGCTGTCTCTCCTCATAGGGCTCATTCTTGAAGAATAACGTGTGTCTGCTCTTTTCCTGAACCAGCCAACCCACCTGCCTTTTTCTTCTCTATCTTAGCATGAATGACATAAAAGATACTAAATTCCTGTTGTAGAAAAGTGATTATAGATGATAATGTGGTCCTCCCTTGTCTTGGAAATAAGGGAGTTTTGCTGAAATGGACATACATTAATGCCATGGGAATGAATAGACAAAGTTGTAGAAAGACACTCAGAAATAAAGAACCAAAGAAAACACTGGAAGTTTGGAGACCAGGAAGCTTTGGTAAGAGATTCACAGATTTATTTCTTAAAGTTGTACAGAGCATACAGGAATCTGTACTCTGAATGGATGCTCCCTGGGCGGTTATCACAGCTCCTAGTAGTCACATGAGCAAGACAACAATCTACCACCTGTGTTGTTATTGTTTAGCCTCTTCTTATCACTTCACATTAGAACAATGGACTTCACAGAGAAGAAGACTCAGCATGAAATCAAAAACAGATATCTCACTAGGCTGAACCTGCTGTGTGCTACATCTGCCACCAAAGGAAATGACACCACAAAAGACTCAAGCCCCAGGGCTCCGACTGGCAAATCATAGCAGGTCAGTTATGGGAAATCCCTTTACCCCCTTCAGAAAAGTGTTTCATTCTCATTGGATAAGAGATAATAGATATTATACTATGTAATAATATGGATTTCCCTTCCAATCATTCTCTGTGTACTGGTTTCCTGTGCAGTTGCTAGATGTCCTATTCACTGTATAGTCTCCTGTGTTACTGCTTCTGCTCAACTAACCATCTTGCAAATTACAAGGAATATGAGGGTCTTTTCTTCCTGGGATCTGAAGAACATAGAGTTGGAAGTATGTGAATTTCAAATAAAATTTAATATCTAATTGCTGCACTCAAAAGGCTGAGGCAGGAGAATCATGGGTTGGAGAATACATTGAACTACGTAGAGATACCTTTTCAGAAAAAAAGTTGGAGCTACACGAAGACTTTGAAACTTGAGACCAGGAATACTTTATGTGAGATTCCTGTGACTGGGTTTTCCAACTTCCTGTGACTTTGAACAGTATCAAACTACAAAATTCCATGAGTTTCAGTTGCTTTCCATATAAATAAAATAAGAAATAAATTGCTTTGGGGATTGTTACAATAACTTATGCAAGATTAAAATTTAAAGTTTAATAAACTTAAGAATCTTTTATCCAAACCCACTAACTCTGCATACACACTTAAGTAACTGAAAGATCTCAAGCATGGGGTTCATGAGGCATCTGACCACTGGTTATTGCTGAGTGAACCCTGAAGTCTTCTGAATTTGCCCTTGACAATTAAGTGACTGTACTAATGAAGATAACATAGATGTTATCACAGTCCTAACATCAAGGTCTACTTTCCTGCCTTTCAGATTTATATAAATCGTTAGCTCATCATTGAACATACCTGATTCTGTAAAGAAGCTACTAACAGAGAATGTACTCACACAGTAGAAATTCATTGCTTGCCTCTCAGGTCATTACTTTTCCCTCTTCCCGAACAACCATGGAATGAGTGAATTTTTCCTATAAAAAATTGCTGACACAGGGCAGGGAACCCTGACTGCCCCTCAGACTGGAGAGGGAGGGGGAGAGGAGTGGGGGGGGGGGAAGGGGGGGAGGGGGGGGGAAATGGGGGGCGGGGAGGAGGCGGAAATCTTTTTTTTCAATAAAAAAATTATATTAATAAAAAATAAAAAATAAATTGCTGACTATCGGGCTCCTGTTTTGTGCAGTGCTCTCTTATGGTTTTGCCTACACACAACTTGGGTCTTCTTTGACAGCTGCCTCTGGTTGGGTGATAGGACATACAACACCTTCACAAGCTCTTTTCTTCTGTCTTGCCATATGCTTCCAGACCACGGAGTCTTTAACCTTAAGAAATATGGGCCAGCTCTTGCCCTATACTACTCAAAGTGATTGTATTGCTAAACCTTAGGACTTCAGATATTTGACTCTCCAAACTCAAAACACTGTGCACAATTTTAATTTAGAAACTTTCCATCTTTGAGTTTCAAAGATCTATTTTGAAACTTTGAGTCTGAAGAATTAATTACTTTTGTTCCCTCTGCTTAGTTTTGTATTCTTTCTTGAGTTGGAAAACTCTTTAAAACTTAAATGGGGATATGCCAAAAATTAAGAGAAAAATGACTAGGAAATGTACATGTGCAGATATCTATAAATTCTCTATTATATACTAGTTTAAGTAGAAAGCAGGATGTCAAAACATGAATGCATAAATAGAAATATATATTCTTAAGTACCAGGTAAGTATCTGTATACAGAAACTAGAAATAGCCCTTTGAAGAAAACTACATTTAAAAGTTTCTGGCATCTTCTGTATATAGAGAGAACAAATAACCTTAAAATAACCCCTTTTCCCCATTTTTGTTTTAAACAGCTACCATAATAGCTGTATTGTCATTCAATATAGACAAATATTTTATTCATTCTTCATGGGGAGGACTCCACACAGTGGATTAAAGCCAAATATGAATCTTTCAAATGGGAATGCTAAGTATTCTTTTTATAAATATAAAGAAATTCTGTATGATACAAGGTGAACTCTTGTGTGTAGGGAGGCCATTTCATTCTCTATGTGGGTGTTAGAAACCAAGTCTTTCATCTCTCCTATGGAGACAATTTGACAGCAAAGGCAGAGGCCTCTGTGTAAAGGTGAGGTCTTGCGAACTCTGCTATTAACTGTGGGAAACCTTGCAGTTAATCTAGAAACAGAGAGAACACTTTGTTACCCAATTCATGAGAAAATAAGCAGTGTGCAGCCAGCTCAGAGAAAATATAGGTTTGGGCAGAGTCAGTAGCTGAGGCTGATGAAGGGCTGCATGAGCTGGCCCAGCTCAAAAACCTTATCCTTGCTGAGTCTCTGTAACAGCAGTGTAACAGGCTGAAGGAGGGTGCAGGTTCATCTAACTCGACAGTTGACTTGATGATGAAAAGCCTTTATCTTCCTCTAACTTCTTCTATATTATATAAATAGTGCTCTCTTAGGCTGAGTCTTGCCCTTAGAGACTCAGTTTTACAAGTGGCATTTGTCTCCATATTGAGGGTGGAGAATGACTGTGCTTCTGAGTGGAACTACAAACAATATCATCCATCTGTCATCACCTATGTTACACAGGCTGGTAAATAACTGATTCCTGGGAGTAGAAAAGAAGTTCCCCATTTATGTATCAGGATGAATTGATATTGTGAGGTCATATGGGAGTACTAAAATCGTATCAGGGAAACCAGACCCAAAAACTTATTGGATACATCAGTCCAAGGGAATGATATAATACATCTATGTGGACTCTATAAAATGTTAGAAACCAAGTGTTGCAATGGCAATGGCATGGCCCTCTATTTGACATTTGACAACTGTCATTTGAAGTGTGTGTGTGTGTGTGTGTGTGTGTGTGTGTGTGTGTGTGTGTGTGAAGTACCAACAGGCAGAGAAGACCCTACTATCCCTGGAGCTTCAAGGCTAGTTGACTAACATCTTTCTGTTCCCTGGCTCACTAGTTTGGACTATGATTTGCTTTTTCAACCCAGTACTGTCCTTTCATTGCCACAGCTGAGCTCATCTTCACTCTCAATTCTGACTCTGTAGTGGCCTAAGAAAAGCTCCTTCCCTGTGTTGATGGTAGCTTTTTGGCTCATCAACAGAAATTTTATTTACAGTTATGTTAAACTACTAAAAAACATATTGAGCTCTGTTGCAGCCTCTTTAATTTGTACTTATTCTGGAAACCACATATTTGCACACGCATGTGGCTACACTTATAGTGTGCTGTGTGAGATAAGATGATATTATTAATTCAGATTTAAAAGTTTTCAAAAAACCTGTTTACATCAGATTACTAAAGTAGTTGGGATTACCTGACTAAATTCCTGCCATTAAAACCACTACAGTTTGTCAATTTATTATTTTCCCATAAATTCTGATATCACTAAGACCACATATGGGCCCACCTATGTTTGTGTTACTGCACATTCATAACACTTGACTCTGGATTTTAGCTCTTGAATTTATATGACGTGTGTTTTTTACTCCATAAAAAGAATAATGTTCTGGCTACTTTTTATTATGGTGTCTACTTAAGATATAACATGATCTTCTGTCTATTATCACCTCGGAGTAATTATCATTTTGGTTAGTAACCTTGGCAACTAACTAAACAGAGAAATGTAGAAGTAACATGTCTATGATTACAGCCATGGAACTCGTGATGCTCCCTATTATAAAGAGCAATGAGGGTCTGGTGTAGGAGGTCCTTCTGTTTATGTGTTGCTTTCTTTAGTTTGAATACAGAAACTGCCTTGGCCTTTTGATAAGGCAGAACTTATGTAGACATGGAGAAGACAGAACTGAATGCTGGGAAGAAGGGCAGACAGAGAGATGTCATGGAGCTGCTAGGTCAGACATGCTAAATTTTCCCAGTAAGCCACAACCTCATGGTGATATACAGATGAATAGAAATGGGTTAAATTAAGTTGTAAGAATTAGCCAATAGAAAACTAGAGCTAATGGGCCAGGCAGTGTTTTAATTAATACAGTTTCTGTGTGATTATTTTTGGGTGTAAACTAGCGGGCCAGTCGAGACAACAAGCACCCCCCTCCTCCTGTTACAACAGTCACAGAACCCCTAGGCTATATGGGAAGTGGTAAATTATATGAAGAAAGGGCTCCATGAAGCTACCTTCTATGATGAAATGGGTCTCTGTGGTGATGCAGTTGATTTAAGTGTCCTCCATGCTTCTGTAAGCATGCTTCTTCAACCACACAATGCAAGGAAGTCCAATAAACTCAATCATTTTCTCAGCAAGTTAGAAGCTGGCTGTGACTACTTTGTGTTTCACTAGTACCTGATGGGGTGTATAGACATTTGCTCACATCTGTTGTGGAAAAATGAGCACAGTCCTTATCTGCTTCAGGCATTCTGGTATATTTCTTATGGGCAAAAGAACAAACAAACAACATGAAGGTTGTTTGTGTACTCATTCGTGGGGATTTTATTCTTCACACGTTCTTAATTTTGCAAGCGGAGCTCATATTGGGTGTTTTTTATTTGGGGGTCCTAAGTCTTTTGCACTTAGTAAACTTCAGCAGTTTGTCTTAGGTGCTTGGGACTTTATGTAAATACTCACTGTGATGAGACCTAATTGTTCATTTAATAGAGAGGGTCAAGTCTGACTTTATGAGTTCTCTGGAGAAAAACTCCTTTCCTTTATTTTTCATCAGTAAAGTTGGAGTTTTCTCATCCAGGCTTCCTTCCCTTTCTCTTCAAGTTTTCTTTGTTTCTCATACTATGCATTAGGTATTGGAGGTTTCTATCAAGCCCCCACTTCTTTCTCACCATTTAATATCAAACTAATATTCTTCTGTCATTTTGATGCCATTTAAATCCAAACCACTTTGACATATTCTCTGAGAGAAACCAATCGCTTGACCAATGATATGTCAATTATCCCTCAAATTCTGCCTCTTAGGAAATTTCCTAACTTCTCTATTTCCCTTAGATCTATCTCTTAAAGTTTGTTCAGTTATGTTTATTCACATTTCATAGCTCCCTTTTAAAGCAAAGGATTTTTGCTTTCTATTTTAATATCTTATTTTCTACATTTTTTTTTTTTTTTGGAAACCAGTTTTAGCAACACTATGGAGGTCAGGTGGAATAATGTACTACAGAGTCTCATGCTACTAACAATGTGACCAGGAGTGGAAAACTGATGTGTGTTGGGTAGTTTGCTAAGTGCAATGGATATTCAAAATACAGCTATAGACCCTATAGAAATAGTATACTTTAAAGTGATTCCATGGCAAAATGTAAGAAAAAAAGGAAGAAGAGAAGAATATACAGCCCCAAATTAATTGTCCATGGCCAAATACATTAATTAAAATGCCCAAGTTCATAAGAATGCATTTATCTAAATATAACATACAAATAGGGGCCTGAAAGATGAGTCAGCATGTGGAGCCATTTATTCTCTGCCAAAGGACCCGAGTTTAGTTCCCAACACCCTGGTTGGGCAGCTGACAATCACCTGTAACTCCAGTTCTCCTGAACCTTCCACCTTCTTCGGACTTTTGCAGGTGCTACACACACACACACACACCAGACATACACACCCATATATACATGCACACAAAACATACACACACAAATAAATGAAAATAAAAGTAAAGAGTAACAAATGAAAATACAAGTGAATAAAGAGACATATGAATGAGCATATATGAAAAATGAAAAAGTTATTCAACACTAGTAAACATTTTTTTTAAAGTGTAATAAAATCCTGACTTTAGTCTGAATGTTGGTTATCGAAAAGATCAAAAGTTAACAATTGCTAAGAAGAAAGTTTGGAGGAGTCACACGTTTACTCTGGAATTGGGGATATATGCCATTGTATCCATTGTGATATAAAGCACTGAGTCTCATCAAGAAATTAAGAATAGAACTGTGCAGAAAACTCACCATTTACTATTAGAAGTAGAATAACAATATTCAAACTGTAGATACACACACTTATTCACTATAAGCCAAGATGTGGAATTACCTATGTGCCCATCAGTGTTTAAAGAAATGTGTTGTAATACACAAGATACTGTATGCAGTCCTATAAAAATGAAAAAACACTACTGCCATTGAATATATGTGTATTTATATACATATCTATATCTATTTCTATGTCTATGTCTATGTCTATGTCTATCTCTATTTCTATTTCTATCTCTATCTCTATCTCTATCTCTATCTCTATCTATTACAGCTGGAAGACATTATATCATGTGAAATAAGTTCTACAAAAAGAGCCAATGTCACATGATTGTATAGATATTTGGTACCTAAAATAGCTAATCTCATAGGAGTATCTGACTTTGTTTACCAAAAGCTAAAGAGAGTAGAGGAGGTGGGCAGGAAGAAGTTGGCCAACTGTACATTACAGGTACGTGGGATAGATGGGTTGTTGTGTCTAACATGGAGGGGGATGATTTTAACAAAACATACTATCTATTTCAAAGTCACTGCAGAGAACTCTCAATGTTCTCAACACCAAGGAAGGATGATACTTTAAGTATCTTGCTTTAATCAGTACATGATGCACACACATAAAAATTCACACCATTATTCAAAATATGTACAATTATTATGTGCCAAGAATTAAATGACACTAAAAAGGTATTTAATTATTATTTAAAACCTTAATTTCCTTAAAGAGATTTTACATATTTATGGCTCAGATACCTTCATATCTGAATTCTTCAGAACCATTGAGTTCTTCCAGCACTGTGTTGTAATTAATTGGGTCTAGTGTCACGAATACTCTGCTTCCATTGTAGATCCACTGCATGCTAGCATTGTAGCCTCCATTGAAATACTTAAGCTTTCTAAATACTGTGTAGGTTTTCTTCCTTAACAATTTGGACAGTTAATTTACAGAGTAATTGATTGTATTCAGAGGAGTGTAAAGTTCCTGGTTCATAGTAGATTTTCAATAGAGGACATTTAATACTATGATGAACACTATGTTATTACTTCCTGAAATGCATATAAAGCACTATAGATAGCAACTACTGTAACCTTTTAAGGCTTTCTGGATTTCATATTAAAATGAGGTAAGAAGAATAGAGATGACTCAATTGTCAAATCACTTGCTTTGCCAGGCCTCATGCTGAAGTTTGGATCCCCAGAACTAAAGTTAATGCTTAGTGGGTCTGGGGGCCCTTCAATAATTTCTGCCTTGGAAGGTGGAGATGAAAGATGCATAGAGGAAGCTCTTTTGCTAGTGAGACTAGCCACATTGGTAAGCTTTGTATTTGCTTGAGGACCTAAGTTCAATTATTGAGGTGGAAAAACCTACATTTGCATGCACATCTATCTATCTATCTATCTATCTATCTATCTATCTATCTATCTATCATCTATCTATCTATCTATCTATCTATCATCTATCTATCATCTATCTATCTATCTATCTATCTATCTATCTATCATCTATCTATCTATCTATCTATCTATCTATCTATCTATCATCTATCTATCATCTATCATCTATCTATATATATGTACATATACAAAATAGAGACAAAATAAAATAAAATTGGGGTCAATAAAGAATATATGCATGTCACAAAGGCCTTAATGAAGACTACTGTCTTATATTTTAGCCAAGATGTGCTGACTTTGGAAAGACTCTTTGTTTTGTGCTAACACTAGTAACCTCAACGGTAGTCAGGATTTGGATTGATCAACTTTGTGCATCTGTTGCCTAATAGCCAAGTCCTGATCCAAATCTGTACCTTTACCCCAATCACCCCCTTACTGCCCAAATCTATCAGTCTGGAACCCACCTTCTAGCTTCTCTTACGGCATTCTTCATTGAGTGATATTCTGTCCACTGCGGGGCGTTCTTGATAGTGTCAGGCTCCTTCTTTTCCTTCTCAGGAATCTTCACCTCCTCTTCTGTCATCAAGATTCCTTGTGGGCTTCACAGATTAGCTCAGAGGATCCTCTCCCATAAAACTTTCCTCTGGCATTGGGATTAAGTTTCATATATACATGTGATTTCATTCTGGCCAAAAAGTTGGCTAGACACAACCCTTTATGCCATCTAGAACAGTAGCTAAAAATAGGTATTTGTGGCTCATTTCTTGATTTTTGTTGCGTTATTCAAAAAGTGGCATAGTAAGTAAAGCACCTGCTGCTAAGTCTGACACCTTGAGTTTGATGCCCTGGACTCATAAGGTTAAAAGGAGCCAACTGACTCTTACTTCTGGTTCTCTAACTTCTGAACAGCACATTGTGGCACACATGAGCACACACACTAAATAAATAAAAATGTAAACCATAGCGTGTTTTCTGATTAATGAAGAAAAGATTGTTTAAGGACAAGGAATAAGAAAAGCTAAAACTAGACTCATGAAGAGGCAGCTTAGTAACCCAGAGGGTTAATTCATCAGGGGATAATCAGCGTGGTATATATACACAGACACATTTTCCAAAAGGCAGAAAATAGATCTGTCGTTTCACTCTGTTTTCTCCTTGACTCCAGTCGCACTGAGGAAAGCAGGTGAAACTAATTTAATGTTCTATTTAAATCTAGCAGGTATTTTTATTTGCCCAGAGCAAAATATCTTATTCAATAAATGCCTGTCAGGCCAAGAATAGATGATGACCAGGTGAAAAGTTGGTCTAAACAGATAATAATCCTGAAAGTCCCAAGGCCCCTGCTGCTGACCTTCTATCAGAGAAAGACTTGAGCTTTGAATCAGTGTTGATGTGCAGTTCGTCCCTCACCCTGACACCTCTGGATCACAGTGCTCCTTGCAAATCAATTCTCATAGTTCAGAAGGAGTTCGTGCTTGCATCAAAATGAGAAACAACTGGGGTTTGGGCAAATCCCTACTGCTGAAGAGGTTGACTCTCGAATATGCATAAATACACAATTTTCTAGTACAGATTAGACATATTTGCATGTGGAATCCTTTATGACCTTATTTCAAAAGGGATTTGCATGAGATGGCATGTTCCCTTATGTGAGAAGCAGAGTCTTTCAGTTCTCCTAAAATGATTTGGGTTTTCAGTTGCAAATAACCCAAAAGGTCGTGTCTCATAAGAAATAACTATAAATTCATGACTTTCAGGATCAACATGGTGTGATCTAATGACCTAATATTGCTCATCATAGCACATCTGTCCAAAGACAAGTCTAGAGCTCAAGGATTAGAGGTAAGAGTGCATACTGCTCTTACCAAGGACCAGAGTTCGGTTTCCTGTATGCACATCCGGAGTCCCACAACTGTCTGTAACTCCAGCCCTAGCAGATCAGGCACCTTTTTATGGCCTACACATGCAGCTGTCCTCGCGTACACATACATAGCCACATGAAGACATATCTATAAAGCAAAAATAAGAGCCACAACATAAAACACATATGGTATGGTATTTTATAGCACAGCAAAGGGGGGACTTTGATGATGGAAGATTCCACCTGTAGGTCAATTGCTGAAATAGGGACGGCGGGGCTACGTCCCCAACACTCCGGCCGCTTGGCTAGCTTATGCCCGAAATAACAACACACAAACTGTATTCATTTAAGAACTGCTTGGCCCATGAACTCTAGCCCTTACAGGCTAATTCTCGCACCTGGACTAGCCCATTTCTAATAATGTGTGTAAGCACCCCAAGGTGCGCTTACCGGGAAGAGTCTAGCCTCCATCCATCCTGGTGTCTCTGCTCCAGAGAGCAGACCTGTTGGGTCTCCCCGGGAGCAGAGCAGAGTCTGACCTCATTTCCTCTTCCGCCCAGAATTCTATTCTGTTTACTCCTCCCATCTATATTCTAAGCTATGAGGCCAAGCAGTGTGTTTATTACTTAACCAATGAAATCAACAGATTGATATATGACACTCCCACATCAGGTCAATCCCCTGCAGTAAGGAAGCATTAGACACCAGTGTGTTTGGTGTATGGATCTCCTTAGAAGAAGCTTCCACACATTGTTGTGAGTGAGCTTTCCTGTCCAGAGCCTCTCCATTCACCTGAGGCTTCTGGGTAGTTAACCTTTCAGGAAGAAAGAAAAATCTGTCAGTTATCTATAAAAAATAAGTTTTTAATCTAGAGTCATTTCATAATCTTATGACAAGTACCTTTGCAAGGTGATCCATAAATTTGCCCCCATGCCGTGCTATCCAGTCACAATAGGATGTATTTGTCTGAGTCTTTCATAAATGTTCACACTTTGTTTGACTTCAATACTACATTTACAGAGTCACTAAGAACAACTGAATAGGGTTACAGTCTCTCAAATTAGCTTCCTTATGATAAGTGGGCAAGAAATGCTTAGAGGTATGAAAGGGAAGTTAGTATGTTTTGGACTGAGATATAGAATTTTCTGTTGGCAACATAAGAATGAGAGCTGTAGCTCTCTATGAATGAAAGAACCTGAATGGAAGCTGCACCTAACACTCCAAAGGCTGATCAGTTTATTGGGACTTCAGTGACTATGAAGATGCTAGAATGTCATAGGTCTAGAGCCTAATTATGGTTCAGCTTGAACTATCCTCAGCCCCTTGACAGCCATTTATCATTGACCTCTGGACACATTAACTCAGCTTCTCAGGATGTTGTCAAAGAATATATGGGACCTATTGCAGTTTCTTCTCTCTACCCCATAGTCTGATATTCTCAGCAAGATCTTTGGAAAATGTTAGATTTATAACTCTTTTGTTTTTATAAATGCTTTCTGAAAATGGAACTTGAGGGAAATCAAAATCTGTGGTTCGGTGTCATGGTCACTTGTACTTGAACCCAGCATAAATCCTTATCCATTTTGAAGTGGAAGCCATGTTTTCCACATTAACAAAAACAAAGTTTATTTGAAAGCAAAGATGGCATCCGGCTCCTAGTTACCAATTAGTAAATTAGTAAAAAAAAAAAAAAAAAAAAAAAAAATCAATGTATTGAGGAAAACTGGAGCTGAGTCTTTAAAGGCAAACACTGGAAATTCAAATTTATATCTGCAATTTGTTACTATGATTGGTGAAAGCCATGGGATGTTGGTTCAAGAGGGTCATTGAAATTGTTTGCTGGGAGTAAGGAGTTTATTAGTAGAGTTATTAATGCCATGGGCAGGCAGACAGACAATAAACATGGTAGGGGTCTATGGAAATTTCATGTCCTAGCACCAAAGACAAACATTATGGCAGGGGTCTAAAGAGAAGAGTCAGGACCCATGTGACAGAAGTCGTAGCTTTTATGTTCTTATGGCTTTCTGAATATGGGACAATTTCACAGTGGGAGCCTCTGATTTCCTTGGCTGGAGGCAGGAAAAGGAGAGCTCAGAATGAGATGAATTACTCCCAATACTTACTTTGGTATAAATTCATTTCCCTAGGTGGAGAAATCTGGGATCCTCACAGTGTGCCAGCTAGGTTTAGACTGGCAGAAAGGAAGGAAGGAATGAAGAAGCAGAGGCTGTGGGCACCTTTGAGTAGGAACAATATTGTTTGAATAAAGGGGTAATTGAGAACACTAAGAGTTGAGATGGGATTGACTATGTAGTTCTTTAAGTAAAATTTCTCAATATTACTTTAAAGTTTCTCTTTCAAACCATTCCTAAAAGGTTCATTTCTGGGAATTCTGAATGTAGTGAAAAATGTTGAAAATTCACATTCTTCCTCTGAAAATGGTAATGACAGTGATCTCTTTTATGTATATTTGATGAATATTCTAACAATTATAAATAATTTTCAATATAAGTTCTATGTAAAAGTTGATATTACTATAATTGTTAAAGCTACATAACTTTTCAAACAATAGAAGATAAAATACTCGTGTTCATTTTAATAGCAAGTAATTTAACAAATAACGATTTGAAATTAAATTAAGAAAATGACCATTTATAAAGTAGTCACAATTAAGTGAGGAGTTGAAATATATATTTAAATAAATATTATTTATTTGTCTTCATTTTCTTTATTCCATGGACAATTATATTCATTTTTATGAGAAAACTGTCTCTAAAATATTAACTAGCAATCCTAAATTCACATTATGGCTTATAAAAATACAGGGTTCAGAATTAAAACCTATCTAAAAGTATAAATTCCCATTCTTCAATAAAGTCTAAGCAGTTCCATTTTTTTTACCATAGAAGCAAGAAGTCTAATAAAATATTTTATTAATTGGTCAAGAATTTCAATAAGTTTAAAATCTGTGTAGGAGGCTGAAAAGATAGCCCAGGGAGTAATGTATATGCTGTACATGCATAGAAACCTGAGTTCAGGTCTCCAGCATCCAGTTTAAAAAAAGCAAAGGTGGACATATTTTCCTGTTATACCATTGCAGGGATATGGAGGAAGGTGTCCAGAAACAGAGAGATCCCTGGGGATAACTGAGCAGCCATTCTAGCTAAAGGTCAGTCTTAGTTTCAGTGAAATACTGCCTAAAAAAATAAGGTAAAGAAGTGATTTGAGGAAAACATTGTGATGTCATCCACTGGTCTCTCTACATGTAACACGCACTCACATGTGTGTTTATGTGCATGCCTATGCAAATATAAAGACACACACAAACACATACAATAATCATGTGAATAATTATAATCTGAGTTCAGAGTTGAGAAAAACGTGATGCTCTTAGGGGTTTCTGGGCTCAATCTGTGGTAGCTTGAGTTAAAATGGCCTTTTAGGCTCATAGGGAGTGGAATTATTACAAGGTGTGGCCTTGTTGGAAGAAATGAGTCCCTGGAGGCAGAGTTTGAGGTCTCAGAAGCTCAAACAAGGACTAGTGTTTCACAGTCATTTCCTGGTCCTACAGATCCAGGTATAGAACTCTCAGGTCCTGCTCCAGCACCATATCTGCCTGTGCATTGCTATGCTTCCTGCCATGATGATAATGGATTAAACCTCTGAAACTATACATCAGTCCCAACTAAATGTTTTCCTTTATAAGAGTTGCCATTGTCATAATGTCTCTCCACAGGAGAAAAAACCCTAAGACGGTGTGCCTTCCATCTACCCCAGCAATTCAACTGTCAACCACATATAGAGGAATTAGTTTGGTCCTATACTTGTTCCTTCCCCATCTGGCTCGAGTTGGTAAGCTCCTATTAGCTTAGGTAAACTGTTCCAGTGGGTGAACCCATTATGGTCTTGACCCCCTTGCTCATATTCTCATTCCTTCCACTCTTCATCTGAACTTTGGGATCTCAGTCCAGTGTTCCAATGTGTGTCTCTACTTCTGTTTCCATCAGTTTCTGGATAAAGGTGATATTTATGATAATCCTAGAGAAGCTAATGTTATCATGTCACCATAATTCTATGGTGATATTTAAGATAAGCATCAGTCTGACTACAGGGCAAGTCAAGATTGGGCCCCTTCTCCTCTATTGCTTAGGGGTCTTATCAAGGGTCATCCTTGTGGATTCCTGGGAATTTCTCTAGAGCAAGGTTTCTGCTAACACTGTAATGGCTCCCTCAATCAAGATATCCATTTCCTTGCTCCTACAGCTGATAAATACCTTCAGCGATGTGGCAGGATCTAAGATCAACTAAAAAAAAAAAAATCAGTAGCCCCCCTCTACTCAATTGATAAAGAAGCTGAGAGGGAAATCAAAGAAACATCACCTTTCACAATAGCCACAAATAGCATAAAATATCTTTGAGTAACACTACCCAAAGAAGTGAAAGACCTATTTGACAAGGACTTTAAGTCTTGAAGAAAGAAATTGAAGAAGATACCAGAAAATCGAAAGATCCCCCATGTTCTTGGATAGGTAGAATAAACATAGTAAAAATGCCAATCCTACCAAAAGCAATCTATAGACTCACTGCAATCCCCATCAAAATCCCAGAAAAATTCTTCAGATCTTGAAATAAAAATAATCAACATTATATTGCAAATTAAAAATCAGAATAGCCAAAACAATTCTGTACAATAAAGGAACTTCTGGAGGCATCACCATCCCTGACATCAAGCTCTGTTATAGAGCTACAGTAATGAAAACAGCTTGGTATTGGCATAAAAAGAAAGATGTTGACCAATCGATCAAAATCAAAGACCCAGATATTAATCTACACACCTATGAGCTCCTGATTTTTGACAAAGAAGCTAAAATTATACAATGGAAAAAAGAAAGTATATTCAACAAATGCTGGTGCCATAACTGGATGTAAACATGTAGAAGAATGAAAATAGATCCATACTATCATCATGCACAAAACCCAAGTCCAAATGGATTAAAGACCTCAATTGGCATCATATCTTATGATTCTTAGTCTCATTAATGAAATAATTTGACATTGGACTCAAACAGAAGCATAAGTGCATTTTGTTAGCATTAAGACAAACAAAATCCCAGAGCAGGATAGATGTAAACCCAAGAAGAGTCCCAGAGAGTGGAAGGAAATAAGCAGTGCCATTTAATCTGAAATGGGTTTTTATTATTGTTTTATAGTGGTTTCCCACAGGCTCATAGGGAGTGACGTTATTTGAAAGGATTAGAACATGTGGCCTTGTTTGAATGGGTGTGGACTTACTTGAGGAATCATATCACTGAGGTAGTGATCTGAGGTTTTAGAAGCTTATCTCTCTCTCTCTCTCTCTCTCTCTCTCTCTCTCTCTCTCTCTCTCTCTCTCTCTCTCTCTCTCATTCTCTCTCTCTTTCTACTGCCTATAGATCTAGATCTAGAACTCCAACCAACCTATCTGGCACTATGTCTTCCTGTTTGTGGCCAGGTTAAGTTAAATATTTTCCTTTATAATGGTTTCAGTAGTCATGGTGCCTCTTCATAGCAAAAGAGCACTGACTAAGACAGAGGTCAAATACATGGTAGACAAACAGTGATGTTGTGTAGGGAAGAATTAGGAAACAAGTACAGAAGCCCCAAATGTTGGGATAACCCAGAGCATTAAGGAAGCTTGCTTGGAAAGGAAATAGAAGCAAAGGAAAAGAACAATTCTGCAAAGTGGACTGACTCATGGAGCTGCATGACTGCAGTCTAGTTAGCTGTGACTCTTAGGTCAGGGATTCTGAGAAGAAAAGTACACTGTCTAACTAGTTCACTTCTCTCTTTATAGCATGGCTTACAGTGTGACCAACTTCCTCAGGGTGGCCCTGTGGTCAAGTGATTGACCAGACTCAATTGGAAGGCTAGATTTCCACCCAGGTCAGAGATTTTATGCTCTTGATCTGAGGAGAAATTTTGTGCTCTAAGAACAGGAAAATTTAGTTAAGGATGGGTTTGGATCCAGGCTCTGGGACTAACCAGAAATGTGATTTGGGGCAGAATGTTTAATTGTTTTGTGTTTTGGTTTAGAGTGATTTTTTTTGAAGATTTGTTTAATATACAGGACTGTTTTATCTGCATATAGGTATGTATACTATGTGTATGCCTTGTTCCCTTAGATGTCAGAACACTTGGGACTAAAGTTACAGAAGATTGTGAGAGGCTAAAAGTGTGTGTTGGAAACCAAACTTGGTCCTCTGGAAGAGCAGGAAGAACTCTTAACTGTTGAGCCATCTCTCCAGTTACCAGTAGACTTTTATTTTGACCAGGACAATAGTTCTAAGAATGATCAAATCATAGAAAACTCAACATATTTTACTAATTAGTGTGTTCAAGTCTGTTCTGAATTTTTCCATTAAATTAATGGAAAAATAAATTAAATAAATAAATAAAATATTTTTCCAATAAATTAGATGTTCCACTTTAAAAAAAAAATATCAGAACATGTTCCTTAAAAGACATACATTAAATGTAGCACCTTTTTTTTTTAAAGGGGTAGAGTTCTTTTTTAAAAATCAACTAATTCATTAATATGGCTACATTTATTTGACATGACGTTTGTTATATGACCTTGCTCTTGACAAGAGATGATCCTCATTGCCTCCATCTTTTCTATATATGTGATATCTCACCCATGAAAACTATGCTCTCTTTCCCTCTTTATGAATTTAGCTGGATTTGCTTTCACAAACAATATGCAGAGAGCAAGACATGCTTTATCAGTGTGGTAGTTTGAATCATAGGCTCAGTTGTGTTTATATTCAGTCTCCTAATCAGTGGTGCTGTTTGGATAGGTTTAAGAGGAATGGCCTTGTTGCAGGAAGTATGTCTTGGGCATGAACTTTCAGAGGCTCATATCCCTTCCAGTGAGCACTTTGTTTCATGCTTACGGTTCAAGATGTATACTTTCAGCATCTGTTCCTGCTGCCATGCTTTCCACTGCTAGAATCATTGACCTTAACTCTCTAGAACTGCATGCCCACATGAACTCCTCCTTATGTAAGTTGCTTTGTTCACGTTTATCACAACAATAAAAGAATAAACAATAGAGCAGCTTGTAAAGTAACTACCATCATGGACTTCCTTTCTCTTGTTAGCTAAGTTCTTTATCAGGTGTTCATCAACAGAAAGCCCAATATACTGTGAAAGCAAAGCTAGACCCGTGATGAGGCTGTAACCAGCAAAGTAAGAGACTTAGCCAATTCCTAGGGACTCCTAGCATCATCACAAAAACACAAATCTCATCTCAAATGTGTTGAAAAGATTTTTTTTTTCTGAAGTCAAGTAGGAGTAACTATGACCCATGAACACAGACTCAGATGACCTCAAATTTCATGTTCTAGCATAGAAATAGTTTCATGAACTGCTTACAATAATAGGACAAAGAAAGTCACAAATCAAAATGATTTTCAAATACATTGGTGGAAACATCAGAGAGGCTGGTGATAGCCTTAGGCCTTAGATGCTATCTGGAAGCATTCTTAACCATTTGGTTGGTGAAAGCATGATATTTGCTCATACATTACACGGGGTATGTGCCTGGTAGTAACAGTATGTTTGGTCTGACACAGACATAGACAAGGAATGACTATTTAGAGGCTTAAGCATAGCCCCAGATAAATTATAAACAGTTGCAGAATTTTGTACCATTCCAGCCTCTCTACATCACAGAAATTTTTAGTAAAGCTTTATGCACATGGCTCCTTGCCAGGAATTCTCGTTCATACTACTATCATGGTCAGGTGAATACAGAAGCAGCCTTAGCTCTAACTCCCTCAGCTACCACATGGAGTAGAAATATCAAGCGTAGTGGAGCCCCAAATTAGGATTAAGAGAATTCATACAGTATTACTTTAAACCATTCTTGTTTAGGGCATAAGTTGCTAAAGAGTGGCAGAAATACAAATCAATGCTTTTAACTGCACAGCAGTAGGGCATGAGCGATGCCCTCAGCTCCAATCATTAAGGTGCACCAAAAGCACAAGATGAGATAAAATCAATGGGTTTCTATGCAAAGGAGACTTCTTTATTAATTTATGTGCCTCACTGTAATGAAGGCAAGCTCTGTCACTCAAAGATGCCAATATTTCTAGAGATGAGTAGTCTATATAAATAATCTTGCCAGCTACTAACACATCAAGTGAATTGGAATAGCTCCTTGTCAACATCTTCACAAGATATGTGAGTGGTCACTTTCTAATGAACATATTGTTTGGTGGACCTGGAATATAACAGAAGAATGAGTCCCATGCTGTTAAGTAGTGGACATCACAGAAATAGAATAATCAAGGGCCCCCACACTGGAGAACCCTGATAAGGAAGAACAGACTAGCATTTATGGTAACTACTTCATTAGTTCATATCATTTTCCTCCACTCTCAAGTAGACAAAACTCGTTACAAATACATGCCATAGATGGACTCTAAACATTCTTGTGTAACAAAATCAAGAACACTAAGCTGTTGTTGGAGACCTTAAAAATCCCTCAACCCTCTATTTATGGGAAACTCTTACCTTATTGTCCTGGTTTCACTTATGTTGCTGTGACAAAATATCCTGACAAAGAGCAATTTATTAGGACTACAATCCCAAAGTCAGTCCATCCCAAGAGTCAAGGCAGGAACTGGAGGCAGCTAGGCAAATCCCATCCAAGAACAGAGGAAGTATACATACAAGGTTGGCTGGTATTCAACCAGCTTTTTCTGGAGTCCAGGGCCCCAAACTGGAGAATAGTGTCACTTATTTTCAGGCTGGGTCTTTTCACAACAATTAAGGCATCTGAGACAGACCCTCTAAGAAAATTCCACTGGCAAACCTGATTTAGACAATTCTTCATAAAAACTCTCCTTATGTGATTCTGTGTTGTGGAAAGCTGACAGAATTACCCATCACAGCAATTTCTTTCCAAATTCTTGCAAAGCGCATTCCCTTATTTTTCTATGATTACTGTTTTATTACCTGTTTGTTTTACTTTTATGCAGATTGTTAGACTTGTATTTCCTATAAAACGCCCAAATTCTATCCTTCCATTTGAATAAAGAACACTTTGCAATACACATATTTCATGTACCACTTCCCTGCTTCCACCCCCCATGGAAGATTTCACTTTTATTCAATCATAGTCATCGTTACATATTCCATTCTTAGCCCTCATTATGCCTCTCTCGCTATGCTTTTCTTCTGAAATGGTACCCATGGCAACTTGGGAGTGAATAACATCTCTGTAGAAGATATTCAGGTCTGTCAGCTCATCATACATCAAGTCCTTCTCCAAGTCAGGATACTATTATCACAAGCTTCACCTACACCTTAAACCTATGAGGTGAGTGTGGGACTCCCAGGCATACCCCATACCTCTATAAACTAGAGTTCCTGTATACTTCATGCAGTATAATAGTCTATTTTTAAAGGGAACATTCTAGCCTTGAAAATAAGCATGTTTCTTCTTTTTATTCAGTATCTATGAACATGTAAACTGTAATCCAAATACTCTCAAATTGATCTCTTTTGCCTCTTCATCACCAGCATCCTCACTGGGGCTCATACACATGACCTACACTACAACCACTCTTGTCATGATAGATAGGAACTTCACCATCTGTCCCTATCTGTTCCAGCTCCATATTATTCTGTGCAGCTCCAGGCTGGTCTCCTTAAGGCTCCACAGTTACTGACTTAATCCCACTAGTGCTCTTCTTAGTTTCACAAATCAAATACCAGATTTTTTTTCAATTTGGCTTTCCAGAACCCCCCTCAAACATTTGTACCACATTACTCCTCCACGTTTATGTTGTATTCTGAGCCAAAGGGAATCTGGTGGTGATGGTAAAAAAAATCATCACATCATTTAAAACTTTGTGTACAAACTCTACTTTCACCTACAAGCCTCCTGCATCAGTTTTCTACCCAAAGATATATATATGTATATATATGTGTATATATATATATATATATATATATATATATATATATATGCTTAGCATGGTCTCATACACATCTGATCCTAGCAGTTAGGAGGTAGAAAAAGGTGGATCTTTGTGTGTTCTAGGCAGGTGAGCCTGGTCTACATAATGAATTCTCAGGGTAGTTAGAGATGTATAGTAAACCTCATAAATAAAACAGAAAAAGTATGTTTGAACATGTACATGTATATATATATATATATATGTGTGTGTGTGTGTGCGTGTGTGTGCATGTGCTTAAGGTATAGAGAAAATAATGGCTTTTCCTAACATTTTATAATCCTGTAAACTCTTTTTTAATGTTTGTAACAATTTTCTATGTTAAAATATGCTTATTTATTTTGTTTTATTCTATGGGTGTTTTGTTGCCTACATGACTGCGCACCATGCATAGACCTGGGTACCCATGGAAGCCATAAGAGGGCATTGGATCCCCTGGAACTATTGTTATAGACAATTTTGAGCCACTACATTGGTCCTGGGAATCCAACTTGGGTCTTCTTGTTTTTTACCTGCAGGGCAAACCCTCCAGCCCCTATTTGTCTACATTTCTTAAAATAGTGCTGACAGCTGCAGGTGTTTTTGTACCAGACCTATTCATGCTTTCCCACCAGGCTTTAGGTTCCTTAAAGAAACTGTGCTTCAGTCAGTAGTTCTTGTAACTTGTGGCACCTTGTAGAAGATTTGTAATGTTTGTTAGCTTGCAGTAGACTACAGTTAAGAGACCCGCATGGGGATCAAGCCTATGACCTCAGCCTCATTATCACTGAAGCCTGGCCACAAGAAAAATATGAAAAGTGGCAGACATTCCTGTTAAAGTTAAGCTTTAATTAAAGTACATTTTAATTCTCAAGACAAGTTCCAGTTTAGTGACCCTGAAGAGGAAAAAATGTCCTCTATTCATTAACTGAGCAGGGATAGATGCTAGAAATTTCCATTTTAAAGTAGGCAACACTGGGCTAGACAAAATGGAAACAGAACAAAGTGCTGAGAGATAGATTGAGACAAGGGGATTCATGAAGCTTTTTGAGCTAATGCATTTGATGAACCAAAAACACTGCCCTTTCTTACATTCTTGGATCTGCATGAAGTATAAGGGAAAAAATGGAATAAAACATAAAATTGCTATTCCCAAAGAGCTTAAGCTTCTCTCCACTGATTTTATGTGTGTACATAGTTTTTATCATCTATCTAGAATAATTTATAATCGGCTTATTGCTTATTGTTCGTGACTTGCTCCTTTTTGTCTGTCTGCCACAAAATTCTTATGCCTCTTTACTTGAAATAACCTTCAGTTCTGCCTGTAACAGTGGAGATGAGAGAGCAGCAAAATTCTTTTACAAAGAACTATTAGAAGTTGCAGAGAGTCCCTGGGACCACCTTTCCACTCTACCGTAGAAGTGGGAAAAAGAAAACCATAGACTATGCATGGATAGACAGATGTTGCTGTATTCAAAATATGAGACAGGATAGACCTTGCTCACACACTGCAGTTTGGACATAAATTATTTGTGTGCTCTAACGCCTTCTCTATGAAACCTTTCACATTTGACTCTATTTTATTTCATTTCTTCATTGACAACTTTCCTTGCTTAGCCTAGGTGTAAATTTCTTTGAAATGGAAAAGAAAGGCAGAAAAGTTTGACTATAAACTAAAAGCATGTAGAAGTGAGTTTAGAATAAATCAGAAAAAATATATTGTGCATGTATATAATAATGTAATAATAATATAGATTATAATTGACATGCATCAAAATTTTAAATACGTATTTTTTTGAAAAGTAAGGAAATAAGTGAGAGAGCTTATCCTGGATATGATGACAAGAAGATTTAGAAACCTAGAAAGAGGACTGTGACTGTTGAGGTGAAATCCTCCTCCATTCATTCATTGGGAGGCAGAGAGACTAGATTCAAAAGAAAGAGTTTCCTAGCATAATGAGACTTTCTTGTTTATTAACCACAGGCATAATCAAGAAATGAGTCTCAGAACTCATCTACCACCTCCCAAATCTTCAGGATTAAAGAGAAAACAAAATGCTCTAAGGAATGAAGAAGCAAGCCAGCAAGAATTTGTAAACTGGACCTTCTTTATTATTTTTACAAACTGGTTTCTCTGACCTGGCTTGGTCCTTCAGAATACCCATGAAATGGGAAAACCATACAAGGGTAAGACATCAGAAACTTCTACATGTCACTAAAAGATAAGAGAGGAGACTACATTTTTCAGTTCATGTCCATATGGTAGAGAATTTGCCTTCAGTAGCTTTGGAAGAGGAGGCTGACCATGCCAAAGAGAGGGTGCAGCTATAGAGAGCAGCTGTGGTCATTCACTGTGATTAAAGTAAGAGATACCAAAGATTCTCTGAAGTATCTACAAGCTGCTTAACTTTCAAAATTTAGACACTGAGATTTTCCTTATGAAATTAAAATTTTATGATTTGTAGAGTAAACCCTTTCTGAATTTTTGGGTTGTTTTTTTTTGTCTTGTTTTTAATTATTGAAAATGTAAATATATTTTATGTGATGTGAAATAAAAATTAACAAAATATAAAAATATAGATAATTGAGTTAATTAAAAACTAAAAACTGCTACTCAGTAGAAGTCATCATCACCAGCGTAAAATAGCACAACAAAGAGAGAAAGAGCTTGTCTGTAAAACACAGAACTGACAGGGATTTATATATTATTTCTAATTCTTTTTAAATTAAAAAAAACAATTTTCATGTCTTATAAAATCCCATTCCCTCCCTTATAATTTGCCCTCATCCCCCCATACTTTGTCCTAAATTCATGTACCTACTCCTCTAAACCTATTGAGTATAGTAACCATCATCACCACTGATTGTTTCGAAATTCTTGATTCAGATTTATGTCCAGGTACAACTAACATTGATCTTGCTATTAGTAAAATTTAATTTGCAGTTATATGTGTTTTATCAGAAGCTTAACGTTATACATTGAAGCCTGGGAGAGACTCATCTATCAGACGTCTAGGTCCTTGGTTGCGGAGAAGATGCTATACAATGTTTTGAGTCCTATGCTTGCCTATCACTAGTTTATCACTGCCATATTTCTTTTAAGGTCCTGGTAATCAGGACAGTTTTTCTGGAGTTTAGGAACTTTAACATTTGATGTCTACATCCTTCTACTATGTAATCCTTATTTTTTTGTTGAAATGATATTTATCAAATAGGCTATCAAATTGCATCTACTATTAGTTACATCTGTTTCCCTTCATATGCATACAGAACAACTGTTATTTCCTGGTCCTCTCATTTTCAGTGTGCCTACATGCAATGATCCCTGAAATGTAGTATAAATGATGCATGGCCTCTCCCAGCTGGCCCATAGCATCCTCCCTGTTGCCACCCCCACATTACTATTCAATTTCAGTCCAATTTGTAGATTTGAAAGACGCATGGCATTTTGACTTTAGAAGTTGGTGGGGCTATAAGATGGGAGAAAGAAGGCCCCTTACTCATGATGGTCATGCTCACTGGTTATAGCAAATGTTAATTTTCATTATAGCGAACCTTTAAGATTTCCAGAGGAGTATTGATATTGTAGTTGATAACACTTCAATTCATAAAGGACTTAGTACTGTGACCCAAGATACTTCATGGTGATTTCTGTTAATTCTTTTTCTTTCTTTCATGGTCCTCTCCATGGCTGAGAGCCACTCATCTAAGTTGAGAGACAGATTTTGAAATACAGAACAATCAAACATCATAATCAATTTCATTCCATATAATTTTGACAACCAATTTGAAATTCAATAGCTGTTTATTATTGTTCTACATATAAGAATAAGGCACCTCGATGAATTAAGCAATTTTTCAAAACCTCACTACTAAAGACTGAGAATCGATATTCATGAGCGATCTGGTTTGCTGCCAAGCTCAGGCTCTTTATGTCACCTTTTCTATCATGCATGAGGAACCTCTAAAGAGCCTTTAATGTGCTTGCGACCCCAACCTTATTCTTCGCCTACATCGAATACCCAGTTGCTGGGAGAGATTTATGCCTTTCGATGTCATGAAAGCATTTACGGATTCAACATAATAGGAGGGCTGAGAAAAATGTTTTTCTAAATTTGATTAATAATTTCCCTTGGACAACATCCAAGAGGTTGACTATGATGTGCTCTGCACTTCAGAGGGCTTGCTGAGGATGTCCAACCACACAGAGCCAACATAAACATTGCAACCGTCTGGATCCCTACTTCAATGACAAAGACAAAATGCCATCAACTTGAAGAAAGTTGCTAATTATCCTTCTTGAATGTGAGAACTTCATGAATCACAGGTAGTCCTGGATTCAATGATAGGACATTGTGACCCATATTGTCTTCACATTTAAAGCTAAGAAAATGACATTAAGCCGGGCGGTGGTGGCGCACGCCTTTAATCCCAGCACTCGGGAGGCAGAGGCAGGCAGATCTCTGGGAGTTCGAGGCCAGCCTGCTCTACAAGAGCTAGTTCCAGGACAGGAACCAAAAAGCTATGGAGAAACCCTGTCTCGAAAAATCCAAAAAAAAAAAAAAAAGACATTATTTCCCCCTTTTCAGAACTTTATAGCTGCTATCTTCTTGGTGAGCCCCACACATGTTCTTAGCTTCTGTCATATGGACTGCAATGAGGAAGCTTTGATCATCCAAACAGTGAAAGACAGTTTAACATCTCATCTGAGTGAAGCATACTGGAATGAGAATGAATACTTCTAGGACTTGGGTGTCTGTTGAGTTCCATGCTGCAGCCATAAATTTGGAAAACATCACTTTATTTTATCTTAAACTTTACTAAAGAATTAAATTCATGCCTCCTTATTAAAATCCTTGTACATATTGCCATGTAAATCATAAACCAAATTGACTATAGTGTGCTTTGAGTGTGGTTATAAAAAACACTTTGAGAAAGTTATGTTCATGGTCACTCTAAAGCGACAACTGAGGCCCTCAACAGCTCATCTGCATACCAGAATTATATAGCAGAATTAACAGAAGCCAGAGTTCAAAGGCATGATAATCTGATGGGAAGTCAGTGGAAAACACCTGCTGTCCATGACAGGGCTCAAGGAAAAATATAGAGAAAGATGCAAAATTTCCAATTACAAAGAAAAGTAGAAAATTCACAATTACATAGAAATAATGCCTTACGAGGATAGATGAGATCCCAGTTCCAAAGAGTATATATCATAGGTGTTGATGACGCAGAGATTGATACAACCTCGATGCCCATCAAAGAGGAATGGCTGAACAATAAAATGCTGCTGCCATGGAGTATTGTGCACCAATTAAGCTGGAAGATTTAAAGAAGACGAAAATGATGGGTGGCATTTACCAACGTTAATATCCAAATTGCAGAACATCAACATTATTTCCCGGATATAGGCAAACAATACGTAAATCTGCATTTAGCTCAAAATTTAAAGGGTTTTTTAAAGATGGTGGTGTGTTTATACTAAAAAAAAATTAGAAATAATTCAACAAGGAATGCAGATAAAATAATAACTGTCCAAATTATAAGCACATTTGTGATTTTGTGAGTTAGTACAATTAAGAGAGGGGGCCAGAGAGATTGCCTTGGAGAAACCAGTTTATCTATAGACAAAATGTGTCTATATGCAACTGAATAAAGAAATAGCTCTCTTTGGGAGAAATAACTGACATAGTGGAAAGCACAGGAAGAAAGGAGATTTGTATTATAGTCTCAAGAAAATAAGCATAAAGAAGCTGACTTAGAAAAGCATGTTTATATGTGTTGGTGGAGCCTGTTAAGAAACTGCCTTCATAGCCAGACAAATTAGTCAGTGTGTTTTAAAAGTCAGGGAACTGGGTCTGGATAGATGGTATAATGGACAAGAACATTGACTACTTTTCCAGAGGACCCTTGTTCAGTTCTCAGCACCCAAGTTGGGAAGACAGAATCACTTGCAATTCCAAATCCTGGAGAATTTTTTGATGCCTCTGGCCTCCATGGGCCCATATCTTTGTGAGCACTTAGTCTTACACAGTCTCTCTCTCTTTCTCTCTCTCTCTCTCTCTCTCTCTCTCTCTCTCTCTCTCTCTCTCTC